>NW_020954562.1:4318147-4350146 GCF_900497805.2 Vombatus ursinus
TTTCTTTCTTTCTTTCTTTCTTTCTTTCTTTCTTTCTTTCTTTCTTTTTCTTTGTTTCTTTGTTTCTTTGTTTCTTTGTTTCTTTCCTTCCTTCCTTCCTTCTTTCCTTCCTTCCCTCCTTCCTTCTTATTGAGCTACAGAACAAACTGCTTGACTTGAGGGTAATATTTTCTTCATAACAAACCAGAGAAGTAGTTGATTTTCTAAAGCATCTGCCTCCACTATACTTGCTACTCTTGGAATTCTAATATGCATAAATATGTTTGAAGATACAATATTGGGAAAATGTTATGCACAATAAAATCCTACTTGTTTTAGTATGAATCTAGACTACAAACTTTAACTTTAAAGTTATTCATAATGCCATCCCATTTGAGAATCAGCTAAAGGAATTGGGGGCATTTAGTCTGGAGAATAGAAGACTCAGGGGGTGCCCGATAGGTGTAGCCAAGCTAGGAGTCAGCTAGGCAGAGGAATATACCAGGAGTGTAGAAGACTTGAGTTCAAACCTGGTCCAAACTCTTACCAGCTGTGTGACTCTGAGCAAGTCATTTAACTTCTGTCTGCCTTAGTTTCCTCAAATGAAAATGGGGATTAATAATAGATAGCATCTACCTCTCTGGGTTGTTGTGAGGATAAAAGGAGATATTTGTAAAACACTTTGCAAACCTTAAAGTGTTATATAAATGCCAGCTGTTATTATTTGAAGGGTTGTTTTTGGAAGAGGGAGAAGACTTCTTCTGCTTGGCCCCAGAGGGCAGAACTAGGAATATGAGGTGTAAATTGCAGAGGAAAAACTTCCTAAAACTTTAAGTAGAGATTCTTAACCTGTAATCTAGGAACTAGATTTTTAAAAATATTTCCATTATTATTTCAATAGAATTGATTTCCTTTGCAATCCTAGTATTTTCTTTTATATGTTTAAAAACAGTATTCTGAGTAGGGGTCCATAGCCTTCATTAGGATTCCATGGGGTCCATGACAAAAAAAAATTAAGAAGCCTTGACTTAAAGCTATCCCAGAGTAGAACTGGACTGCTCTGGGAGGTAATGGTTTCCTCCTCATTGGGTGTCTTTAAGCAGAGAATACAATTATACAGAGAAATGAATCAGGCCTGGGACCTGTGCAATCCCATGTAACTTTAGCCCTCATTAAAAGTTATTCTTTTTGGTAAGAAATGTCTGCACTAAAATCAACACTCAAATTTAAGTCTTCCTAGAACAAGTAGATAAACATACATAAAGGTTCTTCTCTTGATGATTAGAGAAACAGGATCATCTGGAAACCCAAGGAAGTAATTAAGCCTAAATTACTTGGGTTTTTCTGAATGATCTTATCCTCCCCGCCCGCCCCCCCCCCCAACATCTATTTCTATTTCCAAATTCTATTTTTGTGTCCTAGTGATTAGACACCTTGGCTCCTGGAACCTCCCCCCCCCCCCATCTGTGTTTCTATATACTCTTTCTACTCCAAAATGTTCTTTACCCTGAAGTGAAAGTCATTCTTTTTCTATGCTCCATTTTGATCATGGATGACATCCATGGAAGCCCATCTTCTTCTGGACCACATATAGACTTCTTACCATGACATTTAAAATTCACCACTGTCTACCTTACCCTATCCATCTGCTGGGTCCCTCCCTCACCTTCTCACTTAGTAGTCTGCACCTTCCATCCTTAAGTATTTGTGATTTTTTCACCTCTAGTTCTTAACAACAATTTAAATTGACATATGTACTAGGATCTCTTAACTTTTTTGATTCCATTTCCCTATCAGTAAAAAATTTTTTGAGCGTGAACCCTTAATATGTGTATATCTAATAAAGAACACAAGATACTATTGAAATTATATAACGTACCATTGAACTAACCTGCACATGTATCATAAAATTAAAATATAGATTAAAAAACATGAGATAAAGATGAAACAAAGAGTAATTTTATTTGTCCATGGTGCAAGATTTTATCTGATTTCAGATTGAGAGTAATGTGATTAAATCTGCTTCACTATTTTAAGAACCTTAGCTTAGTACTTTGTGGTTCAGAGATTTGAAGGTCAGGTTCTAAGTTCTGTTTATTTTGGTCTTTCATTTTCACAGCTGCCCTAGCTGAAAAAGATACCTGACAAAGACAGCTCGATTCAAAAGCATTATGACACTATCCTCACGATAATAATTTTCTAATTCTGTCCAACAAATATGCAAATATAAAACATTTTGGTTAATAAAGTTTCCTCTTCCCTGAGGTCTATTAGTTATTTTTGCAAACTAATCTAATAAGGTGTTGTATTTCTCTATTGTTAACAAATGGATTCAAAACTCACTGAAAGATTTTATTTGCAAGATTTTTAAGCACGTTAGAAAATTCTGCTTCCAAGTCCTCAACATACCCAGGTATGAGTTTTTATAGGTGATACATATTATTTTTGGCAACAAAAGCTTAGTTTGTAAACATCTTAATAATAGTGACAATGGCTTCACACTATCATTAGCTAATGTCTCAAGGCACAACAATACTTATAAGAAGAGGTTTATTGCTAACAGCAGTGGATGAATATGCAAATTTCAAGTAATCTTGATAATCAAAAATTTTGGGGGGGACTAACTTCTCAGATTTGATTAGGTTCTCATTATTTTCACCTCATAATATGGCTGATGAAGAACTCAGATAAGAAGTCTACAAGTATACAAGAAGACACTTCCGCCATTTTTCATTTTGCAAGAACTTCGTTAAAACTCCATAATACAGGGTCAGCTGGGTGGTACAGTGAATAGAACATTGGCCTTGGAGTCAGGAAGACCTGAGTTCAAATCCGGCCTCAGAGACATAACACTTACTAGCTGTGTGACTCTGGGCCAGTCACTTAACCCCAATTGCCTCGCAAAAAAAAAAAAATTTAAAAAAATTTTTAAAAGCTCCATAATATAATCTGTAAGCTTCCTTAACTGGTCACATGCAATAATAAATTGTAATTTGTTAAAAATGAGCGAGGAAGCCCCTATCAATGCTCCATGTTATATAAATCATACTCTTCTTTCAGAATATTTTGTGTATTGTGAATGACACATGACCATTCTGACATAGAGACTGAATGAAGGCCTCAGTGCCTATCCACATATTAAATATTAGCAAAACTTAATTTCTTTTTTTGGATTATAAATAGTCTTGATATTTTATTCTTGTATCCTAATGGACTATCTTGTGTTCTGGGGAAGGTTCCCCCTTATTCTGATTACTTCCTCAGTAAACCTCCCTCACATAAAGGTCTCTTGAGGAATTTACCAGGCATCCTCAAGTAACCATACCTATTCTCCATCATCAAAATCCTTTTATCTTCAATTTTTTTGTAATTGCAAAGGCATGTGGTTGGCTGCAACACATTACAGACAAGGCGTTAACAAGGAGAAACAGAGAAAAAGTTGTCAAGAAATATGCAAGTCAGAAAGAAGACGGTTTGGTCCAATAGTGAGATTGAGGTGTAATGAGAGGATGGCACAGGAGCAGATCTTAGTAGTTTGCTAAGACATGCTATACATATGAAGGACAATAAAGAACTGCTTTCAGGACAATCATGAGGACTGGAGTATGTATGGACAAGCTGTTCTCTGTTCTAGTTTCAGGGAGTAGAATCTTCAGACTGGGCCAGGAGCTTTAGCTGCAGAGATCCAGAAGTTGAGGAATTCAAGCTGGGTGTTGTGGCCCAGCCCATCACTGAGTCCCTGCATAGTAAAGGTCTGGAAATACAGCCTGGATGAATCTGTCAGCAAAGCTGTTTTTGGATGTGAACTTGGTGGGACTAAGGCTGGGTAGGAACTGAGCTAAATTGAGATGGAGATGGTGTAAGGAAGATTAGGCCTTCAAGGTTTTGGGGGAAGGGTTTGTTTTACCAATTTAATTAGAAATTAATCTTTATCAAAATTTAATATAGGCATTGAGGCTCTCATTCATTCTAAATGTTAGATGTTTGTTCCTTCTATATCTGTGATATAGAAAAATACCACTAGTAATTATCCCTTTGTAAAAGACAATTGATGTTTAGTGGTTAAATGTAACTGGGATACTAATCACTGGCCCCCTAAATTGTTGGGGGAACACAGCCAGTGGGAACTTATGTTGATGGCAGAAGAAAGACATCCCACTTCTCTCAGAGTACCCTGGAATCCTGAAAGACCATGTATCAGGCCCGGCCCTAGCAGACTGGGACCAGAGCATACATTTTACAGAGGAATAACCACTGTATGGAGATTAATATCTTTATGATGTTAAGAGAAAGTCAGAAAGCCTCCCTATCGTGTTAAGTGTATCGTAACTAGAGATGTTGACCAAGAGTCTCTTAGGATAGGTGGGCATGGATAAGTGGGGACATGAATCATTGGAGGGAACATGCTTACTGGTGAGAGATCACAGGTAATTGGTGCAGTGGACAGAGTGCTGGACTTGGAGTCAGAAAAATCCCTGAGTTTGGATCCTACCTCCAATACTCAGAGGTACTGGACACTAGCTTGTGTGACCCTGGGGAAGTCATAGCCCCAACATTTTCTCATCTGTAAAACAATAGCACCTACACCACTGGGTTGTTCTGAAGATCAAATAAGATAACATGGAAAGTACTTTGCAAACTTAGCATTATCATATTTATAAGTTTCAATTGATTTAATCTCTATTATGTGTTGATTTCATTTCTATTATTACTGGATGGCCCCTCAAAAACTGGGTCTATAGATCTTACTGGAAAGAAGTGGCTGGGGTGGAGAGGGAAACATCAACCAACCACAGCAGTTAGTTTATTAGTTTGGGCAGTTTTTAAGATGATAATGTCTGAAGGCCAAAGTTGCACATTTTCAAATACGCTGTCATAGTTTTGATAAGATGTTCCCAAGTGTTCCATGTATTTTTTCCAATTATGCACCTTAGCTACTATTTTATTCTATATGCTCCTTTTTAATAGGGTTCTAGGTATTGTTGGACATCTACAAGTAGTTAGTAATATGTGGACTAAACTGCCATATATATGTATGTGTGTGTATGTACCAGCTACCATATATATTTAAACATACACACATATACACATATCATATCTATACACATATATGCATATATGTGTTCACACACACTCACATATATACACCATAACCACTCTAGTATCTTTGCCAAGAAAACCCCATGGACATTATTGACATTCTACGGTCTATGGGATCACAAAGAGTAGCACATAACTGAATGACTGAACAAATACACAGACACAGACACAGACACACACACAGACACACACACACACACACACACACACACATATATATATACACCATATATACCATTAATATCTCTATTATTAGCATCTCTTTCTATCTGATCATGATGAATTTTGCCCAAATATTTCTTGTTAATCAACATGGGTTGATTAACAACCCTTCATTTATATTTAGTGCTCTGAGGTTTACATTATGCTTTCCTCATAGCAACCTTTGGAAGTAGGGGTACCAATATTGTGATCCTCATTTTATAGACGAGGAAACCATGTTTCAGAGAGGTTAAAATGACTTAACCATTTTTCACAAAGGCAGTAATGGGGTAGAGTCTAGATTTGACCCCAGATTCTCTAAACCTCAGTTTCTTCATCTGTAAAATGCAGATTAATAAAACCTGTCTACTTTATAGGGTTGGTGTAAAAATTAAGGGAAGTAGTTAATTAATTAAAATTAATTTAAATTAATTAAAGCAGATATATTGAAGGGAAATATTACTCTGGAAATGAAAGCTCTACATAGCTATAAAGAATTATTATAGATCGTCACATTTAGGTGAAAGTTCTTGCTCCTAAGATGGAGAGAACATATTATTTCCTTTTACAGCATGAAAGAAATGTCCTCTACTTAAAGTCTACCATTAAATCTGAGTAATTACAAACCAGGGACAAGGAAATTTCCTGTAAGCCTGGGCTGCTTTTTTATTTCTTCACATAGAATGCTCAGCAAGCCTGCATTTTTAAGGCCATCGATCCACAGCACAGCCAAATACACCAGGCTCAAGCTGGTTCTTGTACGCCCTGAGAACAAAAAAAAATTCTCATCTCTCAGGACTTTAATTTTAAAAAAAGGTATTCGATCTGTTCTCTCCAACACCAAAGAGAGGGCATATTTCCTATTCTAAGTCAATATGCAACCTTTAGACATCCTTATGCACAGTTTGGTGATGCCCATTTCTATTAGAGTTTGACATCAACGAGCCTCTTGGGTGCTTGATTAACAGTCATTGAATTGAATTGGGTTATAGGGTGCTACATCTAGAGCCAGGAAGAAATTCATAGACCATTTAGTACAAGTTTTTCATTCATTGATAAGAAAACGGAAGCTGAGAAGCTCTTAAGTGACTCCTAGATAGTATCAGAAATGGGATCTGAACTCAAGTCCTCTGCACCATCATCCATCCCCTCAAGCAATGCTGATTTTGTAAAAGAAAATGGAGGGGAGACTGGAGGAAACTGGGAAAAATTTTATAGCAAGTTTCTCTGATAAAGGCCTCATTTCTTGGTTATATAGAGAACTGAGTCAAATTTAGAAGAATATGAGTCATTCTCCAACTGATAAATGGTCAAAGGATATGAACAGGCAATTTTCAGAAGAAGTCAAAGCTATCTATAGTTATATGAAGCAATTCTCTATTGATTAGAGAAATGCAAATTAAAACAACTCTGAGGTACCACCTCATACCTATCAGATTGGCTAATATGACAGAAAAGGAAAATGATAAATGTTGGAGGATATGTGGGAAAATTGGGACACTAATTCTCTTCACATGGTGCTTCCCTTTAAAAATTCAATTTAATTGTATTTGTAGAGAACCTGTTAGATGCAAAGGAATGCTTAAGGTGTCAGGTGCTGTGCTAAGCACTTTATAAATGTTATCCCATTTGATCCTCACAACAACCCTGTGAGGTAGGCATTGCTATCCCCATTTTACAGTTGCAGAGAATGAGGCAAATGGAGGTTCAGGGACTTGTTCAGGGTCATGCAGCTTATAGGTATCTGAGGCTATATTTGAACCCAGGTCTTCCTAGGACCAGTTCTTTATCCACTGTGCAGCCTACCTGTCTCCAGCAGCAAAAGCAGCAAGACTTGGCAGCAGATTGAATGTGTGTGTGTGTGGGGGGAGGGGGCGTTGATGGAGAAGAAAGAGGCAAGGATGACTCTGAAGTTGTCAACCTGTAGAAGAGGAAGGCTAACAGTGCCCTTGACAGAAAAAGAAGAATTTGGAGGAGCAGCAAGTTTGGGAGGAAATAGGAGAAATCTTTGCAAGGGAGAAAATGATAAATTCTCTTTTGGACATGTTGAATTTTAGATACCAGTAGACATCTAAATGGATCTGTCCAGGGGGCAGCTGATAATGTGGGATGGGAATTAAGGAGAGATATTAGAGCTGGACATATAGATGTGAGAGCTATTTGCACAAAAATGACGATGGAACTCATAGTAGCTGGTGATATTCCTAAGAGACAGTGGAAAGCAGAACAGCCGTCAGAGGAGACAGGAGGAGAAGTCAGAGAAATGGGATGGAAACCATGAGCATGCCTCGTCACCGAATTCAAGGAAGGAGAGCAGATCAAGACAAGTTTGAGTTCACAGTGTCCTTGTCCCCTACAAATTGTGCATGCTTTGTATATATTCATTTATGTACATAGTGTCTTTCCCAACTGAATGTAAGCTCTCTGAGGGAAGGGACTACTTCATTTTTATCTTTGCATCTCCATTGCTGAGCACAGTGTCTTTCACATGAGAGATGCGTAATAAATGCTTGATAAGAAACTGAACTATCTACAAGATGGTAGAGTCCAAGGAGAATGAAGACAGAAAAGGGGACATGAAGTTTATCAGTTAAGAAGTCATTAATGAGGTCCAAGAGAGCTGTTTCAGTGGACGGGGAGAAAGGTAGATTGTACAGGGTTTCAGGAATTATGAGGTTGTTAGGAAGTGGAAGCAGTGAATGTAAAATGCTTTTTTAAAGAAGTTTGTTAGGGAAAGTGAAGAGAATGAATGAATGAATGAATGAATGAATGAATGAATGAAGCATATAAGTGATATCACATTTCTTGCCTTTACAATGGATGGGGGAGGAGTGGGAGAGAGGGAATTTGGAACTCAAAATTTAAAAAAAAAATGCCCAAAATAAATAAATAATAATAATTTTAAAATGAAGGGTAATGACATAAGAGAACATCACGTTCAAAGGAAAAGGGGATGCTTGTAAGAGATGGGAAAGGATGCAGTAGAAGAGTGATTGCCAATGCATGATGGAAGGGATGACTAATAGAGAAAGGCCATCATAGGGATGGAAGAGAATATCAGCTCTTTGAAGACAGGGACTGCTTTGTTATTATATTGGTGTCTCTAGCACCTAACACATTGCTTGGCACATAGTTGGTGCTTAATAAATGCCTGTTGATTGATAGAGGAGAGTAGTCAGGGAAATTTTAGGGTTCAGTAGACAATTTAACAAATGTTTGTTGAGCTGGAATGAATGACGAGCAAAAAGTTTATAGAAAGATGCCATTGAAATGTCATAAGAAAATGGATAATAGACATTTCTCACTGAATTAGGATTTTCTTATAGTCCCATGCAGTGATCATTATTATTGTTTAAACAATGACATTTCACTCAGCAAGTTAGCTTATAACGTGATGCTGCATCTAGAATTTAGAAGAGCTTGGATGAGTGGAAGTTCTCAGACTGACTCATGGGAACAAGGGGTACTGCTCAGGATGAACAATGTCCCTGTGAGTGGGTCTCCCTCCCCAGCCTCTTTGATATATTTTCATGTTAACTGGAAAGATTATAGCCCTTAGAGTTCAAGATTCATTTCAATTCAATTCTTGATCTCATGATAAGGACTACCAGCTATTATATCAAGACCCCATGGTGGCTTTCTTGATTTGCTTCAAAGGGACAAAAATTTCCAACTAATCTCTCAAAAAGTTCATTTGTCTATAGACCTTAGGCAAGATGAAAAATGAGCGAAATACTCCATGTGAAGACTGATGACATCTTCAAACACTAGTTCTCATTCCCAATAAAGCAGTCATCCACTATCATCAGTGATTAGAACACATTAGTTCCATATAGAACTCCAATGAAAGTCAATGAAGTCAGGTATTATTGTGGTGACATAATTGCAAGTGATTACTGTAGAAAACATTGTAGAAACTCATATGGTGATTTTGTTTATCAGTGGCATTTTTGTAAAGGCTGATACTGACTTACCAGTGTCTTCAACAGAGAAGTAGAAAATATCATGGGTTGCATTGCTGCCCTCTTTCAAGACATAGCAGAGCTTCATCTCATCAATATCAGCTGAAAACAATACAATAGCTCTTGGTCATTTTTGTCCAATGAAACATTGGGATGATATAAACTTTGAAATACTTTAATATAACAATTGTTTCTTAAAATTAATACTCATTTCTTAACTAAAGCAATAGCTATATATTTTTTAAGTATTCCAAAAAAGCTCAATTCAAACATTATTGCACAGTGCATGCATATTGCACACTACATGCAATGTATTAAACATATAGTGACACCTAGTAAGTAATTATAAATTCCACAATGTTTTGGTGCTCCTCAAAGGGCTAGATATATTTGGTTTTTATTCTTCTTCACAAAGTTTAACACAAGCCTTTCAAGGTCAAATTAAAGTAACAATGCTTGTTGAAAGAAGGAAGAACAAAAAGGGAATAGAAAAAAAGAGAAAGAGAAGAAAGAAAGAAAAGAAAGGAGAGAGAAAAATAGAAAGAAGTAAAATAATTCATATTTTTCTGAATGCCTATTCTATTAGAATTTTAAGAATTTATCATGTAGGTTGGGAATTCTGATTTTTTTATATGTTGCTTCTTGAGTAGTTAAAAAAAGTGCTTTGGTTAAAGGAGCTATACTGCTTACTGCTTTACGTATTTATTTATACTTACATGAATTTTACAAAGAGAATCATGAATGTGCATAGGTATTTTCCTTTACTGCAGTTATAAAAAATGCATCTGAACATGCTTGGGAAAACAGTCATGAAGGGTTACTACTTTCCCTTTTATTAAATCAACTCTTTTGTTATTCAGCTTTATCCATGATGTCTCCTGCCCACTCCCAACACAATACATACACACCTGCAATGCATACCTGAATATACATACAAATGCACATATGGAGTTACAGATAGAACTAAAAAACAAAGCATATCCTCAAGAGACAAGGAAAATGGAAAGAAATATTACATATGGGTCTTTCCCCCTCATCTCTGAGTCACCATTCACATGAGATACAGATGTAACACACACAGTATGTTCTTAGTTCATTCTCTGTGTATTTTTTTCATGTTTGCAGAAACTACGTTCAGACCAAGAATCCAACAGATTAAAAATATCCATAACATATCTACAGATAACAAAACATTATTTCTATAGGCATCTGGTTAAGTTACTAGCAGACCAGCTAACTGGCATGCCATTTTTTTTTTTTTTTTGGAAAAGAAAATAATAAAGGGAGTCAGATTCAACATAACATTAAATTGGATTTGTCCAAACAATGCTGCTGTTTGGTGTGAACAGAGCATTGTGATTCCATTAGAGTTTTCAGACTGGAAAGGATTTCTTGCGGGGGGCTGGAGGGTTGTATAGCAAAGAATTATACGGAGTGCCTTTCATCAGCAACACAAACCACCGGTAAGAAGCTCCCAATTTAGGGAGCTGTCCACTCTACCTGGCAATTACTAATAACTTGCACTTAACTCTGTTATTACAGTGTGGTAGTTATATTGTTTTCCTCCCTGCCTGAGCATTTGTATATTCTTATTAAATGATCATTTTGCTGAAATAGGATTGTTGCATTTAATATTAGCAAAGGAATTTTACATTACAACATATGAAAGAAGGTTAGATTTATGAAGAGTCAGAGCACCTGAATTCAAATCCCGACTCTACTACTTATTGTCTATGTGACCTTGGGCAAGCTATTTAACCTCTCTGTGCATCAGCTTCCTCACCTGTAAAATGAGATAATTGGATTAGATAATCCCTAGAGTTTCTTTTAGTTCTAAAGCTATGATCTTATGATTCTACAATTCTCTCTTAGGGCAACTTTCCTTGAAGCTAAGGAAGCTAAGCAACCGAAGAGGAGAAATTAAGGGTGTGCAGTTGAGACCAATAGATGCAGTCTGTACTAACCTTGTGTAAACATCTTAATGTTGCCATTTCCAAGGCCAAGGTGAGTGAGGTTGCCATGTTCTGGCCCACTGGTGACTGCATACTTTAGAAGTTTATGTGGACTGTCTTGATCCTTTGCTTTAAGAGATTTGCTGGTGATCACGAAGCCCAAGTGGCCAGTCCGGAGACTACTCAAAGCTGGGGCACCCTTGTTGACCACAATCTGGGGTACTCCATTATCTAAGGAGCTGATCCAGATCTTCATCATCTGGGGCTTGTGCGTCGCCAAGACAGTGTCTGGGAAGATGTAGAAATCTGTATGGGTGCCATCTGTCACAATGAAAGAAAAACTGTCCTCAGTGGTCTCTGTGCCATCATGCCAGTAGCTGATCAAATTCTCATTCAGGTCTTGTTTGGTGAAGCTGGTAGTGGGTTGGCTGCCATTATACAGAATTTGTCCATGGGTGGGGTTGCGGGTGATTGTGAAGCGTAGACGACCATCTGGGCTGTCCTGGTCCTCAGCTGACAGTTCAAATGGAGTAATCAGCTTTCTCTCCCCTTCCTGTACCAATAAATGGTGAATGGTCAAGACAGGCTTCTTGTCATCCACATCAATGATAGAGATACGGAAGGTCTGGAATATAGTATTGTGGCCATCAGTCACCTCAAACTCAAAACTGTCCATCTTTACCTCATCTTCTGCAGTGTGGACATAGGAGATTTTGTTGCCAGCCAGTTGAAGCTGGGTGAAAGAATCAATAGGCTTCCCAGGAAAGTCAGAACTTTCCAAGTGCCCTTGACTTGGGGCATGGGTGATGCTGAAGCATAACTGTTCATCAGGGCTATTGATGTCACTAGTACTGAGAAGATCAGTGGTGAGGGTCACTCTGCCACCTTCCTTCAAGGTCACCCCTTTATTGATCACTACAGGAAAAACCTTGTCTGCACCACTGATGGTGACATAGAAATACCTATCTATCAAGGGGTTAATTCCATCAGTCACATCAAATTTGATTAGGTCCTGGACCCCTTCTAGGCCTTTGTGGCTATAACAGATTAAGCCCTGGTCGATTTCAGACTGTGTGAAGTTCATACCCAGAGTAAGGTTGCTCCACACCTTTCCTCCAGGCTCAAGGAGCTTCTGTAGAAGTCCTTGTCCAGGCCCTGATCGAAGAATGTAAGCCAGGTCCTTGTTATTTGAGTCAAGGTCTGTGGCCTTGAGGACCTGGTTGGTGATGACTTTGGTCTGTCCAATGTCCACTTCCAGTCCATCATTGATGGTCAGTCGTGGGGTCTCATCATCCACCAAGATCACCATGATTGGTATTTTCCTATGAATCGTGTGCTTCCCATCAGTCACCCAAACCTCAAAGCTGTCCTCTGTGGTCTCTGAGTCATCGTGTTCATATACAATGGTGGAAGCCTCTTGAATCTCCTCCAGGGTGAAGCTGTGGACAGGTCGGCTTCCAGTGGCCAACTGCTGCACAATTCGTCCATTATGGGGGAGTACTGTGATCTGAAATTGTAGCTCATCTGGTGGCAGGTCTGCATCGGCACTATTGAGTAGAGGAGTGTCTATAACTAGACTCATCCCTTCCAACACCACAAACTCATGGGTGAAAAGTTCTGGCTGCTCATCATTAGTGGGCAGGATGACGATGGGGAAAATGTAGTTGGGGGAGAAGTTGACACCATCAGAACAATAAAGAGTGACCTGATCCTCCCATGGTTCTACCCCTTTGTGGATACTTTGGACATAATTGATGTGCCCCAGGCATATGTCCTTGATGGTGAAGGCACTGATAGGGTTGCCAGCCTGGGACTTTTCTGAGCCAGGGGCTGGAGAGATATTTTCCAGGTAGCCAAACGAGGGCTGATCAATGATAGTACACAAGATATGATCATGGGGGGTATCCACATCCTTAGTGTCTAAATGTCTCATGGTCAAGATGCCCTTCCCACCCTCAGGGACACTGAATAGCTCCCCCACTTTCACTTCAGGAGGCACATTATCTATGGGTAACACAGTCACCTGTATTTGCACACCCTCCACCATTTTGCCCCCTACCACCCAGACATCAGAGTGGTCAGATATTGTAAGGTTGAAAACATCATGTTGCTTCTGCATGCCAATTTCACCCCCAGTGTGGGCATAGGCTACAGCCCCATTGATGAGATCTCCTTGGGTGAACTGTGCCATGGGCAGCCCATTCACCAGGATAATGCCCAGATTTGGGGGTTTCTCTACCATGAAGGTCAACATCAGGCCATCTGTGTTCCTATCTGTGCGCTGGATGATACCAGTGGTCATCTCTGTGGCCCCATTCTCTAGAACATCAATGGAAGTACCTAACCAGCCACCTCCAGGGATGGTGATCCCATCATCAATAGTCTTTATAGTAATTCGGACAGTAACGGGCACTTGGTGGACCCTATCACTCACAATCAACTGGAAGGCATCATTGGTGATCTCACTACCACCGTATTGATAGGAGACACGTCCATTAACAATATCATCCCTCATAAAGTAAGTACCTGGGGCCATGACTCCTTCTGAGTAAAGAAGATGACCATGTTGGGGACTCTGTGCTAAAGTGAACACAATCTTGTCAGCATCTGTATCTGGGTCTGTAACATCTAGTTCCCTACTGGTCAGAATAAAGTTCTTCCCCTCTTGCACAATGAAGCCACTGTTGGTAACCTCTGGGGGTTGGTTGTTCACAGGCTGCAGGAACAAACTGAAAGTACCTGGCACAGAGTTACCCGCAGCATCCTCCACACGGTATGTGAATTGGACAACTCGAGGAGCAATGCCAACTTCTTGTTGGGGAGGCTGGTAGGCCACTTTGTGATGATTCACCTGGGCCTGGGTGAACTGTGTGACAGGTGTTGTTGGATCATCGGTAAGCACAATTTCCCCCGCTGGGACAGGGTGGTTATTATCTATGTCTGTAGGGGGTGTCAGGAGCATGTATCGCAAGTGCCAGTCATCAGAATCCACATCAGTATAGCAGAGAAATTTCTTTTGGAAAGGAGTGAGCTGGTATTCTTTCACAGTCATCTCTAAGCTCACTCCTGGATGCAACTCTGGACTCAGAACATCCACTGGCTGTATCTTTATGGTGAAGAAGTGTTGACCTGATTGGTTGGGTGGGTCATGGTCATCCTGCACAAGGAACACCAGTTGATCTATCATGGAGCTAGAGTGATGGTGTCCAAGATGGCGGTAAAAGAGTCTCCCTTCCAGGATGTCTTGCTGAAGCCATTCAGTCACCACCTTTTCATAGAGTCCCTCTTTTTCTACATAGGCCCAGTCTTGCCCTCCTTCACTCATCAGGGATGGTGGGGGTTCACTTTGGCGCAGCAGGACCTCTCCCAGGTTCTGTATTGGGAGGGAGGAACTGGGGGCCAGATTCCACCTTCTTTCTTCCTCCTTCCTCTCCAGGGCTGGCCTCTTCAGTACAAAACGAATGGTCGAGTCTTCAGAGTCAATGTCTGTGGCACTAAGTACAAAGTGGGAAATCTGGACCACTTCACCCTCAGTTAAAGAGAGCCCAGTATTTGTATAGACAATTGGGGGCTCATCATCCTCAGGGACAATAGTGATGGAAAAGAGGAACTCTACATCATGGTGCCCGTCACCCATGTGGAAAATGATGTTGTCACTGTAGGTGTCACTGCCATCATGCTGGTAAATCACTCGCCCTGCAGTCAGGTCTGCTGATGTGAAATATTTGCGCTCTGTAGGTGCTCCAAGAACCACCAGCTGTCCATGCTGCAAACCCTTTGCTATGGTTACCCTTACCTCTTCCAGGTTGTCTTCATCACTGATCTCCAAGCTCTGGGCACTGGACAGAGGCCGAGACTGACCTTCAAACAGTAATAGTCCCTGGTTCCGAGAGGCCACAGGGGCCAGTGTATTCATGGGTTTCACTACAACCATAAAGGCAAATGGGTCAGAGGCAGCACCATCCACATCCATTACCTCCAACTCCAGCTGGAAAAGGCGATCTTGGTTGGAGTCATCAGTAGGGGGTTGGTAGGCAATCTTCAGCTCCCTCAGGTCCTGCTGAGTAAATGAGGTGACTGGCTGGCCTAAGGGGTCATTAGTATTGATCAAGTAGCCTTGCTGCCTCTGGGACTCAGGAAGTGCAGTGGGGGAGTTGAGAATATTAAAGACCAAGTCATCTGAATTGGATTCCAAGTCCTCAGCTGCTAGCGACTCCAGAGTCAGAGCTGTCAGTACAAACTGGTCCACCTCCATCATCATCATGGCTCCGAAGCTAGGCCTGGGTGGAGTGTTCTCTGTTCCTTCTTGAATTCTCACCAGCATCTGGAAGTGCTCCTGGGCCAGGATCCTAGGTAGTTTAATGTCTCCCTCATTTTCTGGCCCTAAGATCTCCACCAGGAAGGGTATGTAGTCCCGATTGGGTGACCGGCTGCTGGCCGTGTGTTGGTAGTGCACCCCTGCCATCAGAAAAGCCTGACAATCCATTTTCCTCCCTGGGGTCAGTGGGTCACCTGAGTGGCCTACTAACCTTCCATACCTGGGCAAAGCGCCACTTTCCCGGGGAAGTGGGGTTAGGAGGCATGTCAGAGGGACCCCGTTTGGAGAGGAAGCAGTGAGAGACACAGTGGAGAAGTTCAGCACCCTGTGGTCAATGGCGTTGCTGAAGCCCCGCAGCTTTTCCACGGTCAAGGGCAGGTTGTGAGTGACCACTTCGAACTGCGTGAAGTCCACGTCTACGGGCATCGTGAAGGGCAGCACGACGGTCCGGCTCGGGGAATCGTAGCGCAGCTGCAGTTGGAGCCGCTGGTGTGCAGGGCTGCGGGCGCCAAAGTGAGTGTAGCGAACTTGCTCCGGGCCGAAGGCGCACGGGAAGCTGGCTGGGGAGAGCGCTCCTTGGGGTGGGGAACCTGCAGCCACTCTGCCTCCGTCCTTGCCCAGGACTGTTACCATACACCGGTCGCCGGGCTGCGCTCGAATCACCAGGTCCCGTGCCGGGTCCAGCCACACGGAGCGGCCCAGGGGTACACGGAGACTCGGCGGGGCGGCCAGTATGCCTGCGCCCTCAGAGCTGCGGCTCTGGCTGCGGGTGGCAAGTATCGGCCCCGGCACCGAGAGCTCAGGTTCGAGTGTTTGTGCCCGTAGAGCCGGGCAACACAGCAGGAGCGCAGCGACGAACGTCAGCAGCTGGTGGGGAGTGCCCGGGAGGCGATGCCAGGCACCGGTCATGTCTCTCGGCAGCTAGGATCCGCAGCTGCTCAGATGGTCAGATTGGCCGCTGACGCTCTGGCTCTTCAGCCCGAGCTAGCACTTGGACCAGAGCTAGCGCGAGTGGCTGAGCCTCAACTGCTGCAGGTAGCTGCCGAGACAAGGAGTGGAGGGGTCCTAGACTAGTCCCCGGCCCCGCCCCCTACCCCCTCCTTACTCTCAGTGCCAGTGGCGCGCAGACGCCCCGCCACTAGCTGGACTGGAGCCGGAAGACCGACACTGGGATGTGGAGAGAGACCTCCGATTTCTACCCCCTCCCTCCAGCCAACCACTCCAGTCAACAGCTGTGTCCTTGACAGGACGAGCTCCTAGATCCACCTCCTTTCCAAAATGCTGCACTTGGTAGCACCAGCACTTAAGAGGTGGAGAAATAACTCACCTTTTACTTAAGGACCCTAAGTAGACTTTCGGATAGAGCCCCGGCCTTGCAAATTCCCAAGTATTTTCTGATGTTCAGCTCCGGAGAAACCAAGACAGAGATTTCTAGCACCCAGGGCAGCGATCTCCAGTTATCTCTGCTGATTTTCCGAGCCTCTGGATCTTGGAATACCCCTGTCAGTCCTATTATCTTCTGTAGGTTTGTTCGTTTTAATCGTTTGTGGTTCTAAAAAGGGAATCAAAGCTGTTTATGTTTCTACCCCAGTTGATATACATCTGAGTGGGGAGGTAGGTTATCAGGGGCAGAGAAGTTAAGAAGTAAAGAAAATGTGACTCCCAGAGATGTATTTCTATGTGGCGAATGCTGTGAGTCAAAGGAACACCTTGTGCATGAAGGCTCTTCCTAGTACTTAAATGATTTGCCACGACAGGTGTTGAGGGAACCACATTCAGTAGTGCATGATGGGCACTTAATGAATATATATGTGTGTATTTTCATATATGTTTATTTATATTATATAAACATATATAAAAATACACATATACCCCCCCACACACATATCCTGAGTTCTAACGTGGCTCCAGACACTTACTAACTTGTTGTGTGACTGGGGCCAGTCACTTAACCCTGTTTGCCTAAGTTTTCTCATCTGAAAAATGAGCTGGAGAAGGAAATGGCAAACCACTCCAGTATCTTTGCCAAGAAAATCCCAAGTGGTATCATGAAGAAACAGATACAAATGAATAACAACACACACACTCTCTACATACATACATACATACATATATACATACATACTTACATACATGTGTAACTAAGGGACTGCCAGAGAGTGACAAACACTGAGCCCACAGTCATGATACTTTAATTGTCTCGATCTATGAGAAGCAGGCTGGTGTAATGCACAGAGGTCTGGTCTTGGAGTCACCACTTACCTGAATTCAAATCCTGTCTCTTACACCTACTCTGTGACTATGGGCTGATCTGCTTATCTACTTGGAGTTTGCATACTGGTGCAATCAGTTTGTTTCTAATTCAAAAATAGTATTATTAGCAAAAAGTTTCAAAGAAAAAATAAATCCCTGGCCTTTTCCCCCCCAATATGAACCTGTGAATTTACTGACATAAGGGACTCTGGGAGAGAAACTTCCTCTACCAGTGTAAACTAGCACCTTCTCTGCAATTTTGAGTCTGATAGAGCTGCTTAGGGGTATTGAGACTTCAAGTGCCTTGCTCAGATTGAGGAGGCCACTTGATGTCAGAGATGGGGCTTGAACCAAAGTCTTCCTGACTCCAAGGCCAGCTCTCTATGCACTATACTTCACTCACCTCTTATCTCTACACTATTTCCCTTAAGTAATTCCTTTGCATAGTGGATGATAGTGTGCTAATTTTTTTTTTAAGTGCACCTGACTGAAGGCTATTTGATTCTGGACATGATCTCTGAGATCTCTAGGTTGTACAGCTGATAGAGTGCTGGACCTGGAGTCAGGAAGACCCCAGTTTAAAATCCAACATCAGACATTTAACTATTTGTGTGACTATGGGCAAGTCACTTAACTCCTGTCCACTTCAGTTTTTTTTAAAATGGAAAATGGGGGTAATAATAGCACCCCAGAACTGCTGTGAAGATAAAATGAGCACTTAGCTCAGTGCCTGGTGCATAATAAGTACTTAATAAATGCTTGTTGCTTTTCTTCCACTTCTCATGGGCTGTGAATCTATGTATAGGAGTCCTTGGGAGCTGCATTACCTGAAAGAGTTAACATGACTTTCCAGAGGGTGACTCTACTACTTCCACTTTTAGAGGACTTGTATAGCCATCATACAACACCTTGTTGGTATCTAGAGTTGTCGATACCATTAACACCTACAAAGTGAGGTCTGATATAACAGGGTTAGCCAATAACCTGAGCATCAGTCCTATCTCCCAATAGCAGCATGGGAATAGGATTCCACTATGTCTAAAAAAAAAAAAAAACCCACACCATTTTATTGACACATGTATCAGATCCTTTTACAACTAATACCATTACAAATGACTCGATTGGATAGATCAGTTTTCCTTAGCTAATGGGCAGTCCCTAGAAACAGTATTTTTATTGATCTGGTTACAACATATTGGACAAAATGAAGGGTCTTGTGTACCTGGTGCTCTCTCTGGTCCCTTGACAGTGTAGGTGCCATGCTGTATAAGTAAACAACTTTTTGGAACTGTGCATTGTAAATTAAGAGTAGGGTTGAACTCTAGCTGTGAGTAGTGTGTAGCAGATGTGTGAGTGGAGAGAAGAGGATATTGCTACGGATGTTTTTATCTGGTAGGCTTGCCAAGAAGTGGATCTTCAGACATCTTCATTCATTCACTCAGTTCAGTACTTGAAGAGACTGATTTTGAATGAATGTGTACTCCTTTGGAGGGTCTGAAGAACTCCTACAATACTTTTGTAAACAGAATTCATGAGTTGCTGTGACCAAGATATTGCATGATCTGGCCCAGCTCTGGCGGGGAAGCTTCCCATGTCCACTCACACATTCCACAAAAATTTAGGAGGTGCCTACTGGTATTCCATATACAGTGTACTGTCTGGGCCAGCGATGGGTACCAGAAAGAATAAGAAATGATCCTCAACTGCAAGAAGCCTAAAATAATGATAGCTCACATTTCTATAGTGCCCTAATAGTTCAAAAGCACTTTCACCACAACAACCTTGTAAAGTAGATAATGCAAATATATTACCCCCGCTTTACAGATGAAGAAAAGGAGACCCTGAGGGACTTGGCAATACAGGCAAAAAGTTGAGGAGGAGTACTAACCCAGGTTTATTGATTCCAAATCCAGTGCTCTTTCTACTCTGACCTGTCACCTAGAAGAAAAGGTGTATATACAAATAAAAATAATAGAATTAAAGCACAATCGGTGTTGGAGAAAAGTATAAAATAAAAGAGCTATGACAGGGAGTTCAAATCCACCTTAAACTCTTCTCACAATTGTTACTTCTCAGGAAGATAGGCAGCTAAGAGAAGAAAAGACTGTGTGTATAGTGTTCTTTCTAACCCACTACAGCTTCCTTTATATTGGCTAATTCCTCATTCAGTAGTGAGGGAGGATCAGCTCTGCTACTCCATTTCCTTCAGCTTGGTTATACCCACACTACCACCTTTTGCAGGCTGTGGAATACTTAGTTGTGTGACCTTGGGCAAGTCACTGAAACACTTCAAGCCTCAGTTTTCTTCTTTGTAAAAATAATTGAGTAATAAGATTGGCACCACTCACCTCACAGTGTGACTGTGAGGGTCAAATGAAATAATGTCTTTCAATCGCTCTGTGGAATACTAAATAACTCTACCATTATTATAATGTGATTTCTGGCCACATTTTTACTTTCACAAAATTTAATTACAACTGAAGAGTTTCTCCTATACATATTAAACTACTTTTACCCTTCCCTGTGTCCATTTCATTATTTGGTCCCACCTGAAACTGGCAGACAGAGAATACCCAGCTTCCATGCTATACTTGGGGGTCAGCATTCTGATCACAGGAGATGCAGTGGAGAAGGGGATAACACCTGAATTGTTTGGGCACTTCTACTTCTACTTCTAAATCCAAGCATGTTTTTTTTCTCATCACACATTTTTTTTTTCCCTGTGAGAAACCATGGCACACTTAATGTCCAAGGTGGTAATAATACAGGAATGTAGGGAGGTTCAAATATACCCAGTGTTCTTTTGGTAAGAACAGTCATTTTGGAATTTCTTTCTAGATTTAAAGTCTGATGGGGTTTTGAGATTAGTATCTATTTGTATTCGTCAAATTTTGTTTTATTTTGAGAATGCTATATTTTCCATAATATGTGTTCTGGATAAATAAAAATCTTTTAAGCAAAATGACTTACACATTTTCTTTTCTCCTGAAATAATCTAACATCCAATATTTCATGATATAGCTTTGAGCCTTAAGGCACACCCTTGGAGAGCCACATTGCTTTAGGCAGGGCCTTCTTTCTGTCTGCAGAAATCCAAGCCACCACATATCATGAAGAACTGAACAGTTATTTCCTGTGTATCCACACATCAATGGAAATTTATACAGGCTAGCATCTCACACCTAGACTGCAGTGAATAGGATTAGTGATAATTATTTTGTTTGGACACAAGTCCCTTACTATAAAGAAAGCTGGTAGGGATCCTAGAAACCACTGAGTAAAACTCCTTTTTTTGTATGGGTGAGGAAACTGAGGCTCAAAGAGATCAATCAACTTTTCTAAGATGATTCACGAAGCAAGAAGTTTGGCCAGATTTAGAACCCAAGTGCTTTGATCGTAAATGCAGTGCTTTTTTCAGTTACTCTGGTTGCAAATGCCCTGAACCTTTAAATTAATGGAACATGGAGAGACTTGGTTTTTATTCTAATGAATTTGATTTTGCATATTTCATTGTGTTATTTGTTTTAAAAGATTATCTGCTTTGCTCTTGTGCAGAGTGGGGAATGGGCGGCTCCATTGACATTATCAGCACTTTCATTGGGAGATGGGAGGAGGAAAACATTTACCTATTTTAAAAATTTTTATTTTAAATCTCTAATGTTTATTCCAGCTTTGGATATCTAAGACTTTGGATCTAAGTGAAAGGCAGAATGTGAGAGAAAGGGCAGAGAAGCCTCTTTCCTACTCTGCACCAGGTACAAAGAAATTAGTCAAAGTTAATGATTACCATTACATCTTAAAAATAAACCTCAGCAAGATTTGGGGAACTTTGTGGCACAAGGGAAAGAGAGCTGGATTTAGAGTCAGAAGACTCAGATTTAAGTCCTGGCTCGGCCACTTACTAGTTGTGTGATCTTGACCAAGTCACTTCCCTGGGACTCAGTTTCCTCATCTGTAAAATGAAAGAGTTGGAATAAATGATCTCTAAGTTTCCTCCCGGCTCTAAATCTATTGTCCTGTGACCTTTGAGTCTTTGAAGAACAAAGGGGTCTTATTAAGGCCTCATTTCTCAAATATATAAGGAACTGAAACAAACTTACAAAAATAAAACCCATTCCCCAATTGATTCGTGGTCAAAGGATATGAACAGGCAGTTTTCAGAGGAAGAAACTAAATTTATCAATTGTCATATGAAAAAATGCTCTAAAACAACTCTGAGGTACCATCTCACACCTATCAGGTTGGCTAAGGTGACACAAAAGGAAATGACAGATGTTGGAGGGGATGTGGGAAAATGGGTACATTAATGCACTGTTGGTACAGCTCTAAACTAGTCCAACCATTCTGGTGAACAATTTGGTACTGTGCCCAAAAGGCTATAAAATTGTGTATACCCTTTGACCCAGTGATACAGCTATGAGGTTTATACTCCGAGCATATCAAAGAAAAAAGAAAGGGAATCATGTGTACAAAACTATGTATAGCAGCTCTTTTGTGATGGCAAAGAATTGGATACATCATTTGGGGAATGGCTGAACAAGTGGCATATGAATATGATAGAATATTATTGTGCTATAAGAAATGATGAATGGGGTGGTTTCAGAAAAACCTGGGAATATGTATATGAACTGATTCAAAGTGAAGTGAGCAGAACCAGGAGAATAATGTACACAGCAACAGCAATATTATAAAAATGGTCAACCGTGAAAGGCTTAGTACCTCTGATCAATACAATGATCCACTACAACTCCAAAGGACTCATGATGAAACATACTTTCCAACTCCAGAGAGAGAAGTGATGGGCTCAGAGTGTAGACTGAAGCATATTCTTTTCCTTTCTTTATTTTTCTTGCTTTTTAAAACAAAGCAAAGCAAAACAAAACAAAACAAAAACGAAACATGGCTAATGTGAAAATGGGACAGCTAGGTGGTATAGTAGATAGAGTGCCAGGCCTGAGTTCAAATTTGACCTCAGACATTTGCTAGCTGTGTGACCCTGGGAAAGCCACTTAAGCCTTTTTGCCTCAATTTCCTCATCTGTAAAATAACTGGAGAAGCAAATGGCAAATCACTGTAGTATTTTTGCCAAGAAAACAACAAATGAGGTCATAAAGAGTCAGAAATGACTGAAAAACAACTGAACAACAAACAATAATGTGAAAATATGTTTTGCATGACTTCACATATACATAATGGACCTCATATTTCTTGCTTTCTCAATGGGTGGGGGAGTGAATGGAGGGAGAGAGAGAATTTGAAACTAAAACTAAAATTAAAATTAAAAAATAAAAAAGAACAAAAGGGATTATTTAAAACTGTTTTAAAGATTGTTAATTACAAGGTCTCTCTGTTGTAGTGGAAAGATTCTGGATTTGGAATCAGTGTGTTTGGGTTTGAATCCCACTAATATCACTTAGTAGCTATGTGACCATGGGGGAGTTACAACCCTCTGGATCTCAAACTCTTCCTCTATATAATGAAGGAATTAAACCTGATGGTCCGTATAGTCCCTCAGGTTCTAAATCTGTGAATCTATAAATGAATGAAAAAACATTTATTAGGCACCTACTAGTTCCAAGTACAGGTGCTTAGCACTGGGGATACAAACACAAAATTGGTAACATTGACTACCGTTAAGTAGCCTACATCCTAGGAGGAGACAACACACAGAGGGCAGTGATGACTAGGGTGGAGGGTATTTTGGTCTGAAAAGTTTACAGAGATAGTTGGTGGAACCTTATGGGAATAAGTTTCTCCTTTCCAAGAACCATGGTGTCATTGATTTGATAATGGTTCCAGAACTGGAAAGGGCGAGGGATTAGTGAAGTTCAGAGGAGGGGGGTACAGAAAGTTCATGTTGTGGATGGTAAAAAGGGAGCTGGGTTAAGTCAAACTGGTTCAATAGAGGTGAGACACTCACCGATTGTGACAGCATGGTGGAAAGAAGTGGGCAGCAGCAAGAGGGAGGTCCAGGGCAGGAATTTTGGAGCTAAAAGGGCTAAGTTCTTAAAGACAAACTCTCTGTTCTAGGTTGTAAGGCAGCTGATGAGAAGACGGCTGGAGAGTTAAACAGTTTTACTTCCCTGCCATGAACATGATCATCTAACTTTATACAACATAATAGATAAGATAAATAGTTACTTTTCATTTGGAAGGAATGCATTTGGGAATAGCTGTAAAACATGAGTCATGTGTATTGTTTTTAGAAATTGCTTTGCTTTTGTGTACATTTTATTCTTTCCTATATTTATAATATACCTAGGTGCATTACTCTTCTTTACTACTAAAATTAATTTTTAAAAAATGGTTTCAAATATTGCAGTCAAAACCCTTATTGATCAAGAATGTGGTTATTAATTTATAATGACTCTGAGAAAGACCTTGATTGAATTGGCTCAATATACCATAAAGATAATATTAATTTACTAGGTTTTCCATTAACCCACTTTTAATTAGTTAATTAGAAGTCTGGCTTCTAAATACAGTTTTATCAGATGTTCCTCTATTCCCTTCCCCCACCCTTACCCCTATTTAAAAAATAATCTGATGGGGAATTATATTTCCCTTATGCCTTTTTTTAAAAAAGTAAATTAACTTTCTTCTTTTTTAAGAATTTTTTCTGGGTCACATATGACCAACATGATGACATCACTAAAATTAAAAATTCACTCAAATTCAGAAAAACCTCTTTCTGACAGTTACTGAAATTGGTGAAAGTCATATAATTGCTAAGAATTTCTCTCTCTCAAACCCTTTGAGAATACAAATTTAAAATACATCTAGATTTAATTACAGATGCCTAGAATATGAATGCTGAACATAGGATTGATAAAAAATGGAGCCCTTTTAAATGGGATCATTTGTTAAGGGAATGAAGATGCTAGCAATTTCTTCATATGAAATATGAGTAATATTTGTGTAAGAGACAGGAACCATTTTCTACACTTTCAGGTGTATGTGGTTAAGCTAGTAGTGAACCTGGAGGGAATTATTAACATGGCCAGAAATCATTTTCTAGGTAAATATATTACAAATTATTTGCTGTTTTATCATACAGATTCTACTTGATTAACAAGAGACTGATGTTTGTTTTTCTTTGAATGAATCTTTTTTTTTTCCTTTAAGTGTCAGGCAATGGGTGAGTATGAGCAGGATGCAGGGTATTATAGATAGAAATGATGCAGGTGAAGCAGTGTGAAGAATATAATCTGAGAAATATATGACTGGAAAAAAAGATGGGTTGGTCACGAGAGGAGAGCAAGGGATGTATAGAGCCTTGATATCCATACAAGAGACAGTCTGTCTCGCTATGAATGATGTGGAGCAGGAAGAAAAGGATTGTCCAATGAACTGAGGTCAACTTAATGTAGATCGAGTAGTAGTAGTGGTGGTGGCATTTTTGGGCATGCAGATAAAGTCATATCATGATGCGTCATTATGGCAAAGAGATGACCCTGGGTTCTCTGAGGGTTGTGTTAATGGAGCACAACTCCAGAAGGCCATAGCAGACTAGAAAGCCTTCAAGTAGGGTCCTGGCAATGGACTTCATAGGTTATCTAAGGACCACCCCTACGAAGTTTAGTTAGGCTCTTTACTTTGATTAGGTCACCTTAATGAGGTAATGGTAATGGTAAATGGTCAGCCACTTCTTTGAGACTTTGATAGTGATGATTTTTCTTTTTAGTCTTAGCGACCTAAACAAAAATACAAAATGGCTTTTAGTTCTGTGCTGCATCGTTCATCAGTGATGATGGTGGAAATGGCGGCAGAAGGTGCTGAGAATCACCTAGGTTTTAAGCCATCCACAAAGGTTAGTTTGGGTTGTTACTTTAAATATGGGTTCTTTGTCTGACAGCCAATAAGAAGATGCATTAATGGAGCAACTGAATCACAGGCTTGAATTATTAAAAGGACCAGAGGAAGGCCTCTAATTCATTGGTACTACATGGAATATTTCTAGGAAGACAGACAAAGATTACATAGGATGAGAATGGGCTGCACTAGTGGAGGGAGTAGCCAGGCTAAGGAGATCACAGAAGTTTTAAAGTGAGGTATATGGATGACTTCTAGGCAAATTACAGACACATATGCTGTTAGTGGTCCAGTCTGGACATTGCCAGAGAGAATATGGACTATCCCTGTGATTTTATTGGTATAGGGCATTCCCAGATGAGGAAACCCCTTCCACCAATTCAACTCAGCACCTTTTATAACTCATAGTCTTAGAAAGTGCACGCACTGAGAATTTAAGGGACTTACCCAGAGGCACACAGCTGGTATATGTCAGAGGTGGAATTTGAAAACATGCTAGCCCTCTATCCACTCCTTCACACTGACTCTCTCTCCTATAGAGACAATCTTGTTATGGTAAAACCTCATTCAAGATTCACTCTGGGACCTTGGCACATCCTTTAACTTCTCTGGACCTTAATTTCATCATACATACAGGATGTCCCGGAAGTCTTAGTGCAGTTTTAGGCCTAAAACTGTACTAAGACTTTTGGGACACCCTGAAAAATGATGAAGACTACATGATCTCAAAAATTCTATGAGTCTATGGGGGGTTGGGGCAGGTCAATTGAGGATAAATCCAGTAAGAACCAATAAGATCTCTGACTCCCAGAAATATTTTCAAAGAAATTAATTTTTATTATTTCAAGTCAAGGTCAGGAATGTATTATTGAAGGTATGATGAACTATGTCAGTGAACTATTGACTGGTGGAGATCCATAGGGATGATGAGACATAAATCATTTATAACTGACACTAATTTTGCATAAATGGTTATTCAAAAAAGCTTGGAAACAGTTCATTCTTCAAATTACTAACGAGTCTCTAAGCAACATAGATATGGACAGAAATCAGTAAACACATAGGTAAAAGGAGTACTAAGTAATGAGACTCCTCCTAGTTAATGGGAGGCTACATGGAACAGTGAATTCACATACAGAGAACCTCTTCAACATATGTACAACTGACTTCAGACAGACTTACAGACGTGCGCTGCTGGCCACAAGGGGGCGCAGTTGAGAGCATGAGCCAACACTTACTGGAAAAAACATTCTATAGACATTTCTAGTTGAACCTATTTATTTTATAGACGAGGGAATTGAGGCCCAAGAGACAAAGTGATTTGCCCAAGGTCCAAGAGCTACTTAGACGGAAGATACAGGACCAGAACCCAGGTCTTCTGACTCCTTGCCTCTCTGCAGTTACCCAAACGTCCAAACCATCTTAGAACACAGACCAAAAATGAGAATAATAAAATATATTTCTTTCAAATTTTGTCCCTTAGAGTTACTGAAAAAAATGTAATAATCTTACATATTGCTAATTTTTTCCTCCTTGGGCTCATTTAAAAAAGATAACAACTTTTAAAAAATGCTTTAAAGTAAACAACTACAACAATAATAATAAATAAGTACCACTTACATAGCGCTTACTATGTGCCAGGCACTATGCTAAGCATTTTACAGTTATAATCTCATTTGATCCTTACAGCAACCTTGGGAGGTAGTTTCTATTATTATCCCCATTTTACAGATGAAGAAACTGAGGCAAACAGAGGTAAAGTGACTTGCCCAGGGTAACGTGCGTGCTTGCACGTGTGTGTGTGTGTGTATGTGTGTGTGTATGTGTGTAAGCCTCATACCTATTTCCCAGTGGTAGTTAGGTGATGCAGCAGATAGAAGTCTGAGCCTGAACTCAGGAAGATCTGAGTTCAAATACGCCCTCAGACACTCACTAGCTGTGTGACCATGAGCTGGTCATTTAACTTCTGTCTGCCTCAATTTCCTCAACTGTAAAATGGGCATAATAGCAGCACCTACCTTGAAAGGTTGTTGCAGGGTTGAATGAGATCATATTTGTAAAGCATTTAGCCCAGTGCCAGGCACATAGTACATGATATACAAATGCTTATTCCCTCCCCTTCCTCCCAGGGTCTATATAGTCACAGAATTTCAGAATTGGAAGGCATCTCAGTGACCACCTAGTCTGACCTATTCGTGAAAAGGAATTCCCACCACAATATACCAGACAAGTTGTCATTCAGCCTCTGCTAGAAAACAACCAATGAGGAAGAGCCACTGCTTCCTGAGGCTGCCCTTTCCGCTTCGATTTAGCTCTAATTATTAGCAAGTTTTGACTGACATCAAGCTTAATCTGTCTCTGCAACTTCTACCCATTTCTCACAGTTCTTCCCCCTGGTGCCAAACAGATCAAGCACAATTTCCCTCCTGTATGGCAGCCTTTGCAATACTAGAAGACCACTGTCCCACCTCCCGAGTCTTTTCTTCTTCAGGGCAAATATCTTTGGTTCCTTTAATTGGTCTTCATGTGGTGTGGATTTATGTTTGGATTGTACTGAATTGAATTTTGCTTTGCTGGGAATTCTTTTTTAGTTTCCAAATATTAGATTAAGCTTTTGCTGCTGTTGTCATTTTCAGTCGTGTCCGACTCTTTGTGACCCTATTTGGGGTTTTCTTGGCAAAGATACTGGAGTGGTTGGTCATTGCCTTCTCCATATTAAGCTAAGTTATCCCTTACTTTGAAAAAATATGTAAATTTTAGCCCTCAGAATGACTTGAAGAAGGATTTTCTCATTTGTGACACTTACCCCATGCAATTCTTATCTCATAGGATCATAGGTTTAGAGCTGAAAGGCATGTTGGAGGCCATCTAGGTCAACAGCCTCATTTTGTAGACGAGAGAGGTGACATGCTTAGAGTCACACAGATGGTAAGTGGCAGAGGATTTGAACCCAGGTCCTTTGACACCAAATCCAGCACTCTTTCCACTGCGCCAATTCCATGTGCCTAAATTTGTGGAATAAACAATTTGTTCATTTTCTTTCTTTCTTTCCTTCCTTCCTTCCTTCCTTCCTTTCTCTTTCTTTCTTTCCTCCCTCTCTCCCTTTTCTTCTTTCCTTCCTTTTTTCTTCCTTTCTTTCCTTCTTCCTTCCTTTCTTCTTCCCTCCCTCCCTCCTTTCTCTTCCTTCTTTCCTTTTTTCTCTCTCCTTCCCTTCTCACTTTCTTTCTCTCTTTCTCTTCCTCTCTTTCTTTCTTTCTTTCTTTCCTTCTTTCCTTCCTTCCTTCTTTCTTTCTTTCTTTCTCTCTTTCTTTTTCTTTCTCTCTTTCCTCCTTCATTCCTAGGTTTTTTTCTCCCTCCCTCCCTTCTCTTCCTTCCTTCCTTTCCTCCCTCCCTCTCTCCTCTCTCTCCTCTCTCTCTCTCTCTCTCTCTCTTTCTCTCTCTCTCTGTCTCTCTCTCTCTCTCTCTCTTTCTTCCTTGGAAATGTGATGATCTTCTGTTCCTTCCAGTATGGCATTTCTTTTTAAAATGGTTGAATTACCTTCAACAAATCAACTTTGAAATGTCAAATTCCAAACAACAACCCAGAACAGCTGCATCTACAGTGGAGAATGTGGCACCAGCTGCAACGTCTGCTTGCTGAAGGAGTATTATTTTTAGCCATTGATATATTTATCATTCTATTAATATGTTTGTAAATGCAAATGATGGATAGATGCTCTAAGCACACATAGGAGTAAATCCTTTAAACACTCCCATTGCTGGCATGATCTGAAGTTCAGTATTTATGGGTCTGTTTCTCTGTTACCAAGTGGAGATCCATGTCATTGCTATTATTTCTAGCCTTTTAAAATAATAAGGGCGGAATTAAGAAGCAGCTGATGATTGCAGAGTTATTTGAATTTGTGGATTAGGTTTATGAACTAATCTTTGCTAAGAAAAGGCTGGGTAATCGCTTTAGTATTAGAGAAAGCAAAGAGCTTCCTTTTTGTATTTACAAACTGTCAAAGGCGTGAATAAAGACAATAGATCTGAGAAGAGACAAAAACCTCTGTGGTTGAGGAAAGATCATAACCTCCATTTAGATGGCCTAGAACAGGAGTTCTTAACCTTGTTTGTGGCATGAACCACTTTGGCAGTCTAGCAAAACCTATGGACTTCTCAGAATAATGTTTTTAAATAATTGAAGGAAATGCTAAATTGCAGTTGAAGGAAATTAATTATGAAAATAATTAATGAAAATGATACATATTTTTTCCCATCTAAGTTCATGGTCCCCCTAAATTCTAGCCATGGACCTTTTCTGAGGACTCCAGGTTAAGAGCCTGGCTTTGGTGGTCTGTCTGTTTGACTGGAGTTGCCGGGTAATTGTTTTAACTTCCCATTTACCTGGTTTGTGACAGATCCCACAGCACACTATGTATAATTCATGTTTGGTAGCATTTCATGTTGCTGCAATCAGACTTCTGTAGGACTGTTGCCAATGTCATTGTCAATCTCTCAAGGCATTTACCGTGACAAGGACAGCCCCCATCCTTATCAAACATGCCTAGTGCTGAGCTGAGTCCACACATGAGAAACCCAGTGATTTGTACAGGATCAATGAATCCAGACTCCCTGTGGAGAAATGACCCTTCCTTTGCAGTCACAGTTCAATTCAAGACACATTTATTAAGTGCCTACTATGTATAAAACACTGTGCTAAGTGCTGGGGACACCTGTGTGTGTGTGTGTGTGTGTGTGTGTGTGTGTGTGTGTGTATGTGTATACGTACAGTATCTATACAGAAAGAAAGGCATACACAGTGATTTCAAGAGTAGGAAAGCACTAACCATTGGGAGGGGGTTGGAGATCCGGAGAGGTCTTGGGTAGGAGATAGCTGAATGAAAGAAATAAGACTGGAAAGGTAAGTAGGAGGAATTGTGGAGAGTTTTAAATGATAGACTGAGGAGCTTATTGGTGGAAATTACATGTCTATTGTTCTGTGCATCTTAAGTCATAAATTCATGGGTACCACTGAGTATGTGAACAAGCCTGACTACCCAGTGTAAAACTAGGTAGGAAAGCCTGAGGCAGCAGCTCTTTTTATGCCTTAAGTTTAACCTTTGCAGAACTCTATATACCTTGATTCCCCTACCAAGCCTGGCTTTTGTTGACTTTGAGCATCTGTTACCTTCTTTAGGCATTCCTGGCTTGGAACTCACTGATTGGCTTCCTGCTTTACCTCTATTACCTTCTTTATGACCCAAGACTATCTTGTAAACTTAGATTGTGGCTTTCCTTGAATAGCCCTGAGGATAAACGTGAATATTTTTCTTTAATATTGTAGGTAAAGGGCACTGTGGGGCATCCATCATTTTACAACCGTAGGGAGAAGACTTGCTAATGTGGTAAAATCTGGTGCATTGAAGCTGTGACTTAGGAAACTGAGGTATGAAACCAGGCTGTTGGAAAGCAGAATGAAGTCAGATATTAGGAAGTGAATGAGGACCAGTGTGTCTGTGAGTTAAGATGGTGGTTCTTTGTGGAGGCCAGTCCAGATACCAATAAATGGCAGCGGTCAAGTTTAACTAGGAGGCATGAGTTCATCATTCCATGGCTAGAACGGAGAAATTATGACAATTTCTGGACTCTCTGATTTGTTTATTCTGTACCTTCTCCAATATCTCAAGGATCTGGGATTTCCATCAGTTAGATACTTGCTTCATCAATAAACTGTGACTTGGTGGATAGTCTTGGATAGTTTTGCTATAATTGAAGAATTCGTCATCATGTGGCCAAGTTAATAATGTGCCTCTCTAAACACAGCTGAGTTGGTCTTCACATAGAAAACATACAGTGCATCACCAGACTGGTACCAGACCCCTTCCAACTTGGAAGGCAGGATCTGCCACAATGGAACCTCCACTTGCCTAGCCTTTCAGCAGAACCATGTCATTTCACACTAAGATGAGGCATCAGAGTAGCACATATCCTGATGTTAAATTCCCTAAATTTGGCATTTTATTGTAAACCAATAAATCAATAAGCATTTATTAAAGATGTAATGTGTGCTAGATATTGTGCTAAATTCTGGGGATAGAGAGAAAAAACAAAATAATCCTCTTTAGGAACTTACATTTTAATGGGAGAAACAAACCAAACATAAATAAATAGGCACGTACAGGATACATGTAGCTTATTTCTACATTAACCTTCAAGTGTTAGCAAGGTGCTTTAAAAACAATCACAACCACCACCACTATGGAAACAAAACAATCTAACTTTGTTTTGGAGGCCATCAAGAGGAGGAAGGGTGATAATATTCATAAGCCAGGAGAATCCAGGAGGAATTGGAACATCTTAACCTGAATGGGTGACTTTGGTGGAGGGTTTAGAGTGTGTGTGTGTGTGTGTGTGTGTGTGTGTGTGTGTGTGTGTGTGTG
>NW_020954562.1:4350156-4493784 GCF_900497805.2 Vombatus ursinus
GTGTGTGTGTGTGTGTGTGTGTGTGTGTGTGTGTGTGTGTGTGTGTGATTGAATTGATTCATTAAAAATAATATACCAGACCTACAGAAAATAATAAGATCTGATGCTTCATCACAGTGTGGAAGTAACCCTGGTTTTCAAAAGTCTACTATGAGTGAAGGTGGAGGGAGGCAGAGCTCAATTAAAGTATCATAGAAAAGAAGACATGGAACCAAACCTGGATGAGTGGGATTCTAACCTGGTGACACGGGACCAGGGTTTTCCTCCCCACTGGTGGCCTCTGCTTGTCAGTTGTAACTCTTGGTCTGAGGGCTTAAAAGTTTCTAGTCGTGTGTAGTCAGGGCCTTTCAGACTTGGCGGGTGCCAAGTCATCATAACTTGATCACATACCGACCAGACAGTTTCCAGATGGAGACAAGGGGGTCTATGTCCATAGAAGTTAATTGTCCTCATATCACTTATTGCATATCCTTGCTAGGTTAGGACAAAGTAAACCTCCTTTTTTTGTTAAGTATGTAGTGACTTGTTAATGCTTCATTTTGTTCCAACATTGACCTGAACTAAGAAGGTGCTGGTGTTCGAGCTAGGCCTCCGGGATCCTGTCTCCTCACATTATCTGAATAAATATTAGTTGATATTGAGAAGAAAGGCAATGATGCTGAAGGCACTGAGGAAAAGGATCAGGAGAACTGGGAGTTTATAAGAAAACTATCAAGCCCAATAGATCTCCATTTTGTTAAATGAGAAAGGCTTCGTTCACTTTAGATTTTTCGTGGCAATGGAGAGCAAAGGTAGTACAGATGATTGAAATCCACAATTGATCCCCAAATCTCATTTTAGTCATCAGTTTCAACTTTTCCTTTGACCAAATTCTACCACACTCAGCAAAAGAACACGCAACCCAGAAGTAGAAATGTGTCTAAACTGTCTGATTCAATATTCACTTTCTCTCTCTTTCTAATCTCTAATGTTGTGGTTTGTAAGCTTTAAAATGCTCTCAAAACAACCACTAAGAAGGAGGAAAGGAATAAGAGGGGGTCTGGACAATTCATGAACTAAATGGGTTTCATACCAATCAAGAGTAAAAATGAAAGAACATTTAAATTTCAATTATTTTCAACTTGAGTTGAGTAGAGATAAATAGTAGAGTTAAAACAGAGATTGGTCTGTTCCTAAGAAAATTCCTCCCCAGTTAGTCAGTCAGTCAACAAACATTTATTAAGTTTTTACTGTGTGCTAGGCACTGTGCTAAGAAAGACCAAAAAACCTAAACCCAAACCAAAATAAAAATAAATGAATAAATAAACTAAACTCTGCCCTCAAAGAGCTTTCCTTTTAATGGGGATAAATAGGTATACATAAGATATATAAAGAGTAGTTGAAGGCAATTTGAAAGGGGAAGGCATTAAAAGCTGCCAGACCTGGGAGAAGCTTCCTATAGAAAGGGAGATTTGATTTCAAAACTAATAGGTATAGAGACGATGGGAAAGAGCATTCTTGGAGTGGAGGACAGCTGGTAAAACAACCAAGGAACTGAAAGTAAGCCAACGTAGCTAGATTAGAGTTTATGGAGGGGAGGAATAAGGTGTAAGAAGGCTGGAAAGATAGGAGTGGGCTAGGTTAGGAAGAGCTTTAAATGGTAAACAGAGGAAAGCAATGCAGTTCCTTCATCAGGAGGGTGACAGGGTCAGATTTATGCTTTAGGAAAATTGCATTAGCAGTAGAGTGAAGGATAGATTGGAGAGGGGAAAGACTCAAGTCAGGGAGACTAGTTAAAGGCTGATAGTCCAGGTGACAGGTGATAAAGGTCCAAACTATAGTGGTGGTTATTGGAGTGGAGAGAAGGTGATGTATATGGGAGATGGTGTGAAGGTAGAAAAGACAAGACTTGATAATGAATTAGTTACGCAGAGTGAGTGAGAGTGGGGCAGTGAGGAGGACACCAAGATTCTGCTGGGTGCCTGGGGAGATGGCAATTTTCTCAATATAATAGGGAAATTTGGAAGGGAGGGAGGGTTTTTGGGGAAAGCTAATTGGGAAATGTTTAGCTTGACATGGCTATGGGACATCCAGCTTGAGATGTCCAAGAGGCAATTGGGAATATGTAGCTCAGTAGAGGGAGTAGAGCTGAATGTATAGATCTGCATAGAGATCATAACTGAACATATAGGGAATGATGGAAATAAAGACCAAAAGATAAAAGTGCCCAGGTCAAAAAAAGCCTTAGGAGACATCCACAGAGGGTATGACGTGAATGAAGAGCAAACAAAAGAAAACGAGAAAGAACAACCCAAGAGCTAGAAAGGGAATCAGGAGTGTGTAGTGTTGCAAAAACCTAGAGAGGACAGAATATCCAAAAGGAGGTGATGTTCAACAATGTTGGATACTGCAAAAAGGTCAAGGAAGATCAGGATTGAGAAAAGGCCATTATATTTGGCCATTAAAAGCTATGACATGCAAGTGAATTGGATTTAAGTGAGGGAGGGCTGTGCAAAGTCACCAGCCTCATTTTCTCCTCCAGAGTCAAGTCTAAGAAGAATATAGCTTTAGGGAGCACCTTCTATGCAGCAACCAGCACATGGACCTCTTGAGCTCACAAAGTATCTATTTATCAATGATAAAACATCCATCTCAAGATTGCTTTTTGGTTAGGGAAAGAAGCATAAAGCAGAAGAAGCAGCTGGAACTTGAGATCCAATTTCAGGCAAGTAAATGTACTCACTGCCATATGTGTGCTTCTGGGGAAATAAATCCCCAATCCATAGCTAACTCTCCTCCTCTGCAAGGAGACCCAAGAACAGCTGTTGGAGTTGTAAGCTGTAAATTTGAAAGAGGTAAAGAAAAAGAAACTTTGCCCTTTATTTTAAGAGATCGAATGGATGACTAGTCCTTTATGGCACCGCATCCCCTTCCTTCGTGGGGACTAAGAAACCAACCAGGAGCCTCTCATCAGCCTTTTGAGAGAGACCCAAATAGAGATCACTGAAAATGCATCTGATGCATGGTCAGCTTTATGACAGCCTATCCCAACACCATCATGGGGCTTAAGATACTAACCTGGAGGCTATGGTCATGCACTCCCTTTAGCATGAAGCAAAATCATGTGTCCTTCCCCATAAAGCCAGAATGCATGCTCTATTAGATCATCTTGCTACATTTTTATGTTATCTCCCCTATGTAAGCTGAGGGCAAAATGCCAATCCTTCTCTGCTCTTCTGGTCTCCCCCGATCTCCCCTTTCAGGAGTTTCTCCTTCCTATCTTTTTTTTTGATTTCCTTCAGTCATCATCCCCACCACGATCACCCTGCACATCCCTTGGAGCTAAGATTCTAGAACTCTGCACATCAGCAGAGCTTACATCCTCCTAAGAAGTGGTCAGAGGTCTCATGTGATTTAGACCTATTTTGATTCACAAATGATTTAGACTTAATTTACCCCCAAATTCATTAGTGTAATAGCTAAAAAGAGAATCACATTTAATTTTCCCAAGCCAAAGTAAAAAATGCTGATGCTCAAACATTATACTCATATACATATATATGGATATATGTCAAAAACCCTCAACATTCTTTTATGCATCTAACATCTATTTTTGTGCATCTGTTACAAGCACTGTTCTAGGCACTATGGGTGACACTCTGGAAAATAATTCCAGTTCTTGTCTTCATGGAGCTTGTAGTGTGGCAGGAGAAGTAAGGCCTCTCTACCAATAAGGACAGAATATGCAATTTCATTGGCTGATGAGGACACTTCCTTTACCAATGCTGATCCACACCTTTCTGGCAAATCACAGTCTTACAGAGTTGCCGGAGGACACTGAGAGGTTAAATTACTCGCCCAGGGTCTCCCAGCTGGTATATGTCAGCACATATATCTAGGACAAACAGCACAGATGGTCAAGTTGTGCCCAGAAGTTGAATAGGATGTGAATGGACTGGGAAATTTGGGAAATTGCAAAGCTCTTTTACTTATTCCAAGCTTTCCATGAAGTCAAAAGTATCTCTTTCTAATATTAACATTCTCTTAGTGTTTCTATATGGCAACAAGTCAGGGAATACAACTTTCTCTGAAAATGAATATCCTACTTTTGGAGGGGCACATGGTGGAGGTGAGGAGACTACAATATATAACCTTTGAATATTTTTGAAGAATGGGAGTAAAAGATATCATCAAGGAATTGTATAACAGGAAGAGAAGATGAGTTGGTGGAGGACAAGTGGATAACCAGAGTGTGCCACTGGTACTCTTGTGATGACAGAAGAAAACCTCCAGTATGTAGGGTGGACCCTCTGTGTCACCCAGGATAGGATGGGAAGGCATTAACGGGCTGTCATCTGCATTGTCAGAAGGAATTTAGAGATTGATGAGATACCATAACCATTTCAGTATTGAAATGTATTTTGTGACTTTTAAAATCTGAATTCCAATTTTACTGGGTGAGTCTTGAGTGCTGTTAAATCTTAGTTTGTTGACAGCTTATAAGAAAGGAAGCAACCCTCCTCCACTTTCTATATTAAGAGTATTGCATTCTGCTCTTCCCCCAGGCTTTAACTCCTAGGACCCAGGAGCAGGAAGGAAAGAAAATGGAGGCACGTGGAATGTTTCTGTGTATCTTATTTATTCGTCTCTTATTTCCCAATTTATAAGGTTACTTTGGCAACTAACTTCCAGATCACTCCTTCCTTCCTCCCTGTTGCCCTTTGAAACTCTCAGTTATAGCAAAACGTCCAACTCTGCATAGAACTGCTCAAGAGGATGAGTTAACCAGCACAGCACCTCCCAGAGGCTTCTGTCTGTATCTTACAGCAAGCCTTCTCCCCACTCTGTTTTAAATTGGTCAAAATGCATCAGAATGATTTTTTGGAAAACAAAGCCACTCAGCGGTTCCCTCACAACTTGGAATAATCACCAGCCTTCTAGCTTTTGCATGTGCAAATCATGAATGAGTAGCCTATAGTTCACTTCTGCATGATTTCAAGGGGATATTAGATTGCATCATTTTACTCTGCTGTTAAAATATTTTATCCTGAAGCACAGAAAGATGCCTCCTCTATCCTTTACTATCAGAATGATAAATGAAAAGTTGTTTTTTAAAAATAAGCTGTCATTCTTTCTTTCCTCTGTCTCGGACTGCTACAGTGCTTGGTCTTAAATAGCATGGCATGTGTTGTTGGCAGAAGATGTGGTATGTAGCTGCAATGGCATATCTGGTAAGGATCTATGAAACTAGAAGCTGTCTTAATGCTCCATTTGCCTTGCCACAGATGCTGGAGGATGCATTGAACACAGTAGCTGCTACATATTAAATTTAGGGGGAATTTATTTGGCTCCAGGTCGCCAGGGATCTGTGACTGCAATTCTGTCTAGCTCCAGGAAGTCTGCCGGCAGCACCCTGGCTTTGCTGATGTTCAAATTCAGAAGCACATTCTTCTGGTTCTTTACAACTGCATGGTCCTAACCACAGCTAAGAGATCTGGGATAATGAAATTGGTGAGGCTTAGAAAGGGAAGAGAAGGGAAGGAAAAACATTGTCTCTGTTTCTGTTTCCTTAGTTTAATTTAAAATAGGAATAATTAGAGAGATGCTCCCCAGTATTTTGAGGATACTTGTGTTCCTTAGAAGTGCCAGATGCCTAAAGCAAGTTTAAAAAATCATTTAAGTTCTTTTGGAAGCTTAACTTGTGTATTTGTACCTAATTCTTAACTCCCGCTCCAGAATTAGGAGTGAGAGGCACAGATAAGATAGATAATTAGGAAAAAAAAAAAGATCAGCTACAGAGTGTAGCTCGTTCATGTACTGTATCCCTCCTTTGGAATTTGTCCAGGTAGCTAGGATACAAATAAGACTTTTGGGCTGAGAGAAACTATGTGCTTTTTCTTCAGTAATTTCAGTGATCACTCTGTTGGAGTAGGTTACGACCCATCCATACCTTCTAATCCTCTACAATTCTTGCCAATGTTTTCCCATAGATTCTTCAAGAAAGACCTATCCAACTTGCTGAAGACCTTCTTATAGAAGGAATTAATATATTTCTACATTAGCAGTGCATAACTCAGGTTTTCCTTCTTTTATCCTCTACTCTAACCACATGATTGACTCAATTCCTTTTCAAAGCATACATTTCCTGAATGAAATTGCTTATGTTACTTTTTGCATGTAGGCCATTCAACATTGGAAATAGATTGCCACCTACCTACTCTCTCTCTCTTCCCTATGCACTCTCCTTTAACCATTACATTATGGGAAACTTTTTCAGAGATTGTGGCATTACAAGATTTGTGAACATTTGTGTAAAGAGAGAGATTATTTTTATGCCAGGGAGCAGTTCAAGATCTTTAAAAGTACTGTACATTTTCCCCAAAGCAATCTACCCTGCTCTCTTCCTCTTATTCAATTTTGGTCCCAGTTCATTGTCTATCTGTGGTACTTGACACAGATAGATTTCTTCTCTACTAACTTACTGGAGTTTTTTCTACCTGTGTGTCATAAGCAAGATGTTGCCATTTTTCATCCATTTAGTTTTTCTCTTATAGATTGGTAGGATGGCCATTTCTGAACAATAATGGATCTCATTGAGGAGGTCTATCATGTTCTAGGGTTTGATACAATCAGCCCAATAAAAACCAGAATAAAAACTAGAAAGTTTAACCCAAAGAAAATCTGGTACCTGAAAATTCAAGTTCCTAAAATTAAGTAGACCACATGTTTTAGTAACTGTGTAGTCCATGTTCAAAACATTTAGGTTTGTAAGGTCCAAAAGAATACTCAGATTGTAGAGATTTTGTGTTAGGGTAAATGACTGAAACCCAATGATAAGGAGAATCTGAGACTTGTAACCTAAAAACTATGCTTTTTGTGGAAAAAAAGGAGAGCATTACAACTTGATTGATTACATTTTTATCATTCTGGGGTGTACTGTATGTTTGTTAATAGTAATAATAATAATAATGATAGTTCGTAGAGATATCATGGATTTAGATCTGAGAGTGAACTTTAAGGTCATCTAGGAGGCCATTGTGGTCCTAATGGCAAAACTAAAGTCTCAAATAAGGGTCCAAGTATCATGATCATCATGAATAGAGAAGAGTATGCTTACATATGTATTCAAATACATAGTCAGGCATTAGCAATAACAGTTAACAAATAAACCCATTTATACCTTATATAAGTCTTTGTCTTCATATTTTTTTTTTGCTTGCGTGTGTGTATGTGTGTGCTTGTGCCTTGTGTTTCTGTCTATTGTGAATGTAATTCTCAGAAATCAGGGGGTGCAGAGACATTAAGCAACTGGCACAAAGTCACATAGATAGCTAGGGGCCGTATGTGGTGCCCCATTATAGTTTTAATGAACTTAGCTAGTCTTGGAATGTGGGACTTGGATTCAGTACACACCTGAGTTCAAATCCTGTCTCTGACACTTACTAGCTGTGTGACCTTGGGCAAGTCACTTCTGTCAGGCTCATTTTCCTCATCTGTAAAATGGGGATGATAATTGGAGCACCCACCCCACAGGGTTGCTGTGAGGATCAAATGAAATAACAAATGTAAACTGCTTTGGAAATCTTAAAGATTTATTATTACTTAAAAAGCAGGGACTGTGAAGCCTGTTGATCCACTTCAAATGCTGCTGCAATCGAAATAGCATCTAGAGCAAGGGTTCTTGACTTTATTTGTGTCATTCTGGTGAAACTTGTGAAGCCCTACCAGAATATTTTTAAATGCATAAAATATCTTAAAATACATAAAACACACAGGATTACAAAGGAAACCCGTTATAATGAAATTGAGTTCTAAAATATTTTTTAAAAACTCAGTGTTACGTATCCCAGGTTAAGAGCTCTAGAAATCTAAAGAATTCCATATTTTTGGACTTTTTTTTTATAATATGTAATAGCAGATCAAGCAAAAGAGCTGTTCATGTGCATTAAGCAGAAAGAGTAAATTTTACATTAATACTTCATTCCATCATATTGTGGTGGTATGGTTCAATAGAAAGAACATTCAGAGCACCTGGATTCAAATCCTGGCTCTCCCACTACCTGTGTGACCTGGGGCGAGTCACTTACCCTTTCTAGACCTCAGTTTACATTCTGTAAACCAAGAAGGTTGAACCTGATGATGTGTTTCTAAAGTCCCTTGTGTGTCTGGAAGCCAATGAATCGATTTCATTTATTTTATTTTTAAAAAAGAAGCTCACTAACCATGAGTCTTCTTTTAAGGTTGGAATGCCAAATAGATGGACTATCCTATCATGATTATTTCTCTGAAGAAGGAGAAGTCAATAAGAAATAAGACTTTTAATAAGCATTTATAAATAATGTATGGAATGCTTCTTACCCTCACTATAACGTCTGCCTATGTAGGAGTCATAATTTCCACTATAGAAAGTAGGCAACAGTTCATTTTGTGTTTTGGAAATGAAATAATTTGAAGCTATTCTCAGATTTATATTAGTTATTGACTCCTCCTCAAATATATCCTTTAAGAGACCTCATGTTAAAAAGCTGAAAGAATAAAGCCATGTATCTTGTGATAGGGTGGGGGGAGCCCTTGCTTTGAAGGTATGGCACATGGATAAATTCTAACTCTGACATTTTTTTTAAGCCACGTGGCCTTAGGCAAGTAACTCATTATTTCTGACCCTGAGCTTTCTCGTCTGCAAAATAATGACCATGATGCTTGGACTGGGTGGCAGCTGTCATATAGCACAGACAGAGAACTGCCCTTAGACTCAGCAAAGCCTGGGTTCAAGTAACACCTCAAAACGTACTGACTGGGTGTCTGTGGCTAAGTCATTTAATCTTCTGGGTCCCCAAGCATCTCTCTAAGATGCCCCCAGATCTCTCTTACATCTCTCTAAAACATCTCTTAATATTTCCAATACTTTTAGCCCAGTGCCCTCAGCCATCATCCTGGGAAACAACTCCTGTGGAGATTCAGCCTAGCAACTATTCCTGCTGGTGTTGCAGCCACAGTTTTGTGTGAGTTCTCCATAAAATCGTCTTTTAGGTAAATGTGTGTTTGGCATTTGAACAATGTGGCCAGCCCATCAGAGTTGAGCTCTGTGCAGTAGAGTTTGAATGCTTGGCAATTCAGTTAGAGAAAGGACCTCAGTGTCCAGTACCTTTCTAGCCAGGTGATGGTCAGAATCTTCCTAAGACAATTCAAATGGAAGAGATTCAGTTTCCTGGCATGGCACTGGTATACTGTCCAGGTTTCACAGTCATACAACAATGAGGCCAGCACAACAACTCTATAGACCTTCAGTTTGGTAAGCAGTCTTCTCTCCTACACTTTCCTTTGGAGCCTCTGAAACACTGAGCTAGCTCTGGCAATGTGTGCAGCAACCTCATCATCTTTGTGTACATCCCTGGAAAGTAAACTGTCAAGGTAAGTGAACTTATTCACAGCATTCAAAATTTCTCCATTTGCTGTCACAGATGGTTCCATACATGGATGATGCAGTACTGGCTGGTGGAGAATGTCTGCTTTCTTGGTGTTCATTGTCAGGCCAAAATTAGCATAAGTGGTAGAGAATTGATCCATACTCTGTTGTATCTCAGACTCAGACACTGCATTGAGTGCACAATCATCTGCAAACAAAAAATCATGGACTAGCTCTCCCTCCACTTTAGTCTTGGCTTGTAGCCATTTCAAGTTAAATAATTCACCATTAGTGCAATAGTTGACCTGGATGCCATTTTCGTTCTTGAAGGTATCTGACAACATCATGGAAAATATCATGCTAAAACACATGGAAGCAAGCACACAGCTCTGATTCACTCCATTGGTGACTGGGAAAACATGAAAGCATTATCTTTTATCTAGACCTACGCAAGCATGCTGTCATTAAGCTGGCGTACAATACTGATGAACTTCTCTGGGCAATCAGATTTTGTCATGATCTTCTACCTAAATGATTATTTTACAGAGAACTTGCACAAACAAAGTGCTCACATGGAGATCAGAAGAAGCAGTACAAGGATACTCACAAGGTCTCTGAAGCATGGTAGTAGAGATCGTGAGACATGGGACCCTGACACTGGACCTCCTAGCATCGGTGTGCCCTTGATGTGCTCTATGAGCAAAGCAGAATCATAGTAGCACAAAGGAAACACGAGATGTGCAAATCTAGAAGTACCTCCATCCCAAATGTTCAAATGGACTATTTGTGCCTGACCTATTGAAGAGCCTTCTGAGCTCTTGGATGTATTAGCCTCAGTCAAACACATTGTACCTTGACCCCAAAATCATGATGTCATTGGTCCTTTTTGAGCACAGAGAATGAACATCAACATTAACAGCTATAGCCACTAAAGGCCCAGAAAGTAAAGTTCTGCCACCAAAGTTCTTGACCCTATCAAATGATTCAACACCAGAAACCCATAGGATTTTATCAGTGCAGATGACACTAAAGAAGAGGCATTGCCCCCTGCTTTGCTACTGCTCCCTTTGGACTCTGGGACTTTTCCATCTGATTTGGAGCTGAAACCTTTCCTATGCTGTCTTCCCCTTTAGAATTCGAGTCCCATGAGAGCCCCTTGTTGACTCATACTTTTCTATTTGTATCTCCAAGGCTTAGCGCAGTGCTTTGCTGATAGTAAGTGTGTAATGAGTTCTTTTTCTTTCTTTCATTCATTCATTCATTCATTCAAAGACTATAGTTAGCAAAGAAGGTACTCATCTTCATTGGTAAAGGGAATTCCCTAACAAGGAGTTTCCTATAGCAATTAAATCACAGGTCTGGCAAAACCACCCCCACCCATACCATCACCTATACTAATCCTTGAGCTACCATCTTCTCAGGGTTGTTGTGATGATCTAATGAGGCAAGGAATGCAAACTTCTTTGGGAATACAAAGCAGTGTAGAACTCTCTGGTATTATTATTATTATTATTAATTATTACAATCATTTTTTGTAAACCTTCAAATATGTATAGGGCAAATGTGCTATCTTATTAAGAGCTCATAAAACTAAGGCTTCTGTTTTAGAAACTTCCTCAGTGCTTTAAGTATTTTTGCAAGTGAATCAATTTTGTAATGGAAGGAAGGTAACAAGCATTTATAACAAATGCTTGTTATAAATAAAAGCTTGTTATAAATAAAGCTTGTTACAAATGCATGTAATAAATAGAAGGCACTATGCTAATCCCTTTGAAATATTATCTCATTTGAGCCTCTCAATAACCTTGAAGGTAGGTTCTATTATCATCTCCATTTTACAGCTGAGGAGATTGAGGCAAACAGAAGTTAAGTGACTTGCCCAGAAACTAGGAAGTTTCTGAGGCTAGACTTAAATGCAGATCTTCCTGACTCCAGACCCAGCACTCTATCTGCTATGCCACCTAACTTCCTCATGATCTAGCTATAGATAGCTAAGAGTATTGGATTTGGAGTCAGGGTCCACAGATTTGAATCCCAACTCTGCACCCCTCCTTTTTGTCATTGTGCATGTGGACTAGTCACTTTTATCTCTCTGGGCCTCAGCTTCCTTTCCTGAAAAAAGAGGCATTTAGGCTAGATAACCTCTGAGGTCCTTTCTAGTTTTGATTCTTATCTTCCTGTGATGGAGTCATTTCAGTATATAATTAAGAATCTCTTTCTTCTCTGGCATTCCCAAGAGAAGCGTCTAGCTGATATTGATGCTAACATTTTTCATATCCTTCATTTATCCTTCTATACAACCAATGCCTTTGCGCTTCCTTATGAATGAATTCAATTCAGCTGCTGAAATTCCGGAAAGAATCTTTGTTATCATGCAGGATTTCCTTTCTGCACATGTTTCTAAAAAATTGTCTTAAACATCTTTTGATGTTTAATAACTGGAATAATCACCAGCAGGTGCCTGGTGTTAGAAAGGAAACTGTTGCTATTTGGCAAAAAACCTGCCAAGTTTCTAAATACACAAATGTAGGTATAGGTAGTCACCTGTCTTAGTCTTTCATGTTTCTTGCTTTCCTGAAGCAGAATTGAACAATGTGCAAACTATACAGTGTATAGTAGTATACACTCCTAAGGGCATTGTGGGATTGTTTCATGAGTTTCAAAGAATTGTTTAGGAAAAATGACTTTAAGGACATCAACAGAGAGATGAATGACCAGGAAAACAGAGATGAAAGTGTGAGATAACTATTGGAAAACCCACGTGTTCCATTGGCATCTATATAATGTGAGGATATCTAGAGAAAGTCTTCAAGTATGTTGAGTAGACCCCTGTGGAAGATTTTCATGAAACCACAGACAAGAGTCTGAGAATGAGAAGACAAGGATGTAGGAGTGTGCTGGTAAATGTTTAAAAACTTGTTCTCTGGGGGGTAAAAAGGACTCATGACCCACTTTTAGGTTTAATCTGCATTATTAATATTTTCTTTATTATTTTCTTAACTCTAGAAATCAACAAGGCAATAGCTCAAGCTCTGATTCATAGCATTGGACAGTTTCCAAGTATAAATGCTCATGCTGGACATTTAACAATCATGTCTTGTTAGCTGGTATGAGCTAGTTCGAGCACACACTCCTTCATGGATGGATTGTAATCTAATCCTTGGAGGGAATACCCATGTAGATAAAATCATAGATCCATCAGAGTATTGAAATAATGGCATTGATAAAGAAATCAAATGAGTGGGTTCAATTCCTAATTCCTTCTGTGAGATCTCTTCATTATTATTATTATATTTTAATGTGCCTTGCTGACATCTGGCTCTCATAGAAGAGATCCACAGATATCAGCTTATCTTTATGTTTATTATCTTATTATTTATCTTATGTTTATTAAAGAGTTCACTCAAGTTTTATTTATTTTAAGTAATGGACATCATTAAGGATGGATCATGGAATTGACCCATCACTAGGATCTTGTTTGAAGTAATAGTCTTTGTGGTTCTCAGTGTTCTTGTAGCAGTGGAACTCTTACCATTAAATCTTTTAGAATGACTTGTTTAAATGGTGAGAATCATAGGTTTATACATTTAGAATTGGAAGGAACCAAAGAGGTTGGTTAGTCCAACACCCTTATTTTACAGATGAGGAAGTGGAAGTCCAGAAGAGTTAAACGACTTGACCAAAGTTATAATAAATAGTTGAATATGGTAATTGTGAAGGCAAGAGGATGGAGGATGACTGGGAAGGAAGAACAGAAAATCAATCAAATCTCAGCATTGAGCCTGGGAAAATGATCAAAATCTCAACAAAAATAGGGATGTTGGGAGGAGGAGGATGAGTTCAGTTTTGAACAGGCTGAATTTGAGAGGCCATTGGAGCATTGAGGTGAAGATATATGTAGGCACCTGGTAATGTCTGGAGCTCAGGGAAGAGACTAGGATTAGGCTTCAGATTTTTTGGGGGGGGAGGCAGCTGCAGAAAGATGGTATTTGAAGCCATGGGTGTATATTAGATCACCAGGGAGGGAGTGGAAGAGAACTTAGGACAAGAACTTGGTGATACACCCAAAGAGGAGGAAAATGAACCATTGAAGTGGTTCAACAAGCATTTATTAAGTGATTACTATATCCAAGCACTGTGAAGGAAAAAGAGAAGAAAGAACTAGGAGAGAACAGTTTCAGAAACCAAAAGAGAGCATATCCAATAGGAGAGGGAATGGTGACAGTGTGAATGCTATAGAAAAGTCAAGGAGAATGAGAAATGAGAAAAAGCCATTTGACTTGGTAATTAATAGGTCACTAATGAAAGAATTTCAATAAAGTGGTGGGATCAAGAGTTGATTTGTTGTTCAGCATTTCAAACTCTTTGAGACCCCATTTGGGGTTTTCTTGGCAAAGATGCTGGAGTGGTTTGCCACTTCCTTCTCCAAGCTCATTTTACAGATGAGGAAATTAAAGCAAACACAGTTAAGTGACTTGCCCAGGGTCACACAGATAGTAGTTGTTTGAGACCAACTATGAACTCAGGGAGATGAGTCTTCCAGGCTCCAGGCCTGGCACTCTCTCCACTGTGCCACCTAGTTGTCCTCAAAAGTTAATTAGTAAGAAGTAAATTCATGAGGAAGTGGAGGAAACAGATGTAGACTTCTTGGAGTTTTGTAGGTAGGAAATCCATAAAGTGATATCTTGGATGTGTAGGGTGAATATGGAAGTAGCGATGGCAGGGTCAATAAAAGGATTTTTTTTAAAGATGGAAGAGGTATGATAATAGGATCACAGATGTAGAACTAGAAGGGATTTTCAAGATAATTAAGTCCACTTCTCTCTCTGTTTTACAGATAGGATAAGTAAGGCACAGAGAGGTTAAGTGACATGGGCACACAGCTAGTAAGTTTCTAAGGATCGGATTTGGACTTAGGTCTTTCTGACTCCAAGACCAGTCCCTTATCCCCTACACAGAGGTCCTTTTCAATGAAGAATCTAGGAGATAGGAAAAGATAAAAGATGAGAGAAAGGGGGACATAATTGATGGAGAAAGCCTCAGGTGGAAATAGGAGGGAATGAGATCAAGGGCACAAAGTGTTAATGAGTTTCATTTATTCAAATTCAAATGGACAAAATTATTATGAAATGGTAAGCTCTTATGTATCACCTATTAAGGAAACTGATATAATGAAGAAAGATCTCTTGGTTTCAAGATGTGGCCCCTAAAAAGTCTTCAAGAATTTAGCTATTGTGATACTTCATATGTAAGTAATCTCTGAATGAAACAAAAAGTATGTACAACAACAAAAAATTAATTGTAAGAAAATGAAAACAGTTTGGGAAAGATATGTCAAATACGATGGATAAGAGCATCTAAAATATAAAAGAAACTGTTAAAATTGATATAAGCAACTTCCACTGTATTATGGATAAACAAAGGATATGAACAATTTCTAGGAAAGGAGGCACAAATTGCTAACAATTACTTGAAAAAATGCTGAACCTCCCCAGTAACCAAAGAGTTGAAAATTAAAACAGTTTTGAGGCACCACCTTGCATCCATCAAATTGGCAAAAATAATTACAAAGCAATGAAATTTTGTGCTAGCAGTGTTGAGGAGAAGCAGACACACTCATTTACAGATTGTAGAATTGCAAACTAGTAGAACCTCTTTGGAAAGTAATCTCTCACCATGCGTTAAAAGTTACAACAACAATCATACCTCTTGACCTGATAGTTCTATTGCTGGGAACATATGCTGAAAATGTTATTAAACATAAAAAGAAACTCTCTGTCCAAAGATTTTCATAGCAGCATTATTTGAAATTGGGAAAAAAAAATCGGAGGCAATCTAAATGTCGAACAATGGGGGAATGGTTAAATACATTATGGTCCATTAGTGTAATGGAATACCATAATGCAATTAAGATTGACATATATGAGGAATATAAAGAGATGTGGAAAGACTTTTATGAAATAATGCAAAATGGAAAAAAGCCCCAGAACCAGAAGAGATTACACCAACCAATACCACTTAAGCAGAAAAGGGAATGGGAACACATGAACAAACTAAGAATCCTGATGGAAACTTAGAGAGGTTAATTGAATAGTTATGAAATTTTATGTGTTGAAATACATTTGTTTAAATGTAAACAAAGACAAAGGAGGTTTAATTGTTTGTATTTGTGTTAAAAGTTTGTAATAAATCATTTGAGTAGAAACTTTGAATATTGGGAAAATTTTGCACGTACTTTGTGTTTGAAAATCTTGAAACACCATGTAGGTTTATGTCTCTGGAATGGAAAGGAACCTTGGAAATAAAAAGATCATAGATTTCAGGTTGAGAGAGATCCTAGTGCCCACTGAGTGCTGTCCCTTCTCATTTTACAGATAAGGAAGCTGAAGAATAGAGATCTTTTGAATGAAAACAAAACGAAGCAAAACCAGTGCTCTTTTCTCTTGTACCATATTGTGATCTCTATTAGAAGCAAGTTTTGATTAGGGTTTAATACATTGTCAATGTTCAATAGCTGTTAAATGCTATTTTGTATATTCAACCCACATATCTTTTAGCTCAGGTATTCAATATTTCAGCTCTAAGCCCCTATTCTCACATCTCTTATAAGTAAGATTTTCATTAATAAAACTGCATTTCCAATTTTAGTTTAATTCAACAAACATTAAATCCCTACTATGGCAGGGTACTGTGCCAGGTACTGGGGGGAACACAGACATAACAAAGACATTGCTCTCCAGGAGCTTACAATCTAACGAGAGGAACTGATCTATACAAAATAATTAGGATGGATGAGAAGATGTGATAAATGAAATGGAGCCATCCAGTCAGAGGGCTATGACACATCTGAAAGCGTCCTGATTTTTATAAGCCCATTTTACTGTTGAGAGACAATGCCCTTTCTCTCTTTCTCCTTTTTCAAGCTCCCTTTCATATGTTGGCTTTCCCCGTTATAATAACAGCTACTTGAGGGCAGGGACTCACTTGCTCATTTCTATTTGTAGCCCCAGCACTTAGCACAGTGTCCATCAACTGTTCTCCTAACACAACTGGAAGAATGCCAAGCATTCAATAAACATTCATTAAGTTCCCGTGTGCAGGACACTCTTGGAGAGATGGAAAGTTTAGAAATTTATCATGGCACAGTAGAAACAATGCTGAATTTGGAGCCAGAAGACCTGGGTTCTAATCCAAGCTTTGCCACTTCTTACCTAGGTGACCTTGGACAAGTAGCTTGATCTTTCTGGGATAAGGTAAAGAAGCTCATCAGTGGGCAGACGTTTCCAGCCACATAGTGGCTCTCTTAAGCTTAGGAGTTCTGAGCTGTAGCGGCTTAAGCTGATTGGGTGTCTGCAGCAAGTCTAACATCAATATGGTGAGCCCCTGAGGTGGGAGGGTGGGGTACCAGGTTATCTAAGAATGGACAGATTAGATCAGGTTGGAAGTGCAGCAGGTTAAAGCTCCCATGTTGATCAGCAGTGTGATGGAGTCCAAGAGTGCCTAATGAACTTCCAGCCTGGGCAAGATAGAGAGACCCAGTAAAGAAAGAAAGACACACACACACACACACACACACACACACACACACAGGGAGAGAGAGAGAGAGAGAGAGAGAGAGAGAGAGAGAGAGAGAGAGAGAGAGAGAGAGAGAGAGAGAGAGAGAGAGAGAGAGAGAGAGAGAGGGAGAAAATCAGAGAGACACATATGCATAGAGCAGAGACACAGAAATTTCCGGACAATAACTGTCAGACATTCTACTAAGCTACAGAAGAGTTGTAATCTTTGTCAGTACCCACCTTAATCAAGTCACAGATCTTTTGAATTTCTGAGCTATTAAAATAATTCAAAGGATAAAAATATGGACAAAATGTGATAAAAGATATTCCATATATCATCACTGTTTATCATAACATTGGCTCTTTTTTTTTTATTGAAAACTAAGGCATTGGCCATAAATTGAGGGAATGGCTCAATGAATTATGACATGTGAATGAAAATGGAATATTATTGTACTGAAAGAAATGATGAAGGAGATAACTTCAGAGAAAGCTGGAAAGACTTATATGAACTCATATACAGTGAAGTGATCAGAAGATCAGAACCAGGAGAACAATTTATGTAAGAACAATACCGTAAAGACAAAAAATGACTTAAGATCTTTGATAAATGCAATGACCAACCACAATTCCAGAGGACTCATGATGTCATCCACTTTCTGACAGACAAGTGATGGACTCTGGGCAGAGATCGAAACATATTTTTTGGACATGACCAATGTAGAAATTGGTTTTACTTGACTAACTGTTATCTGCTATAAGGTTTTTTTTTTAATTATTATTCAATGTGAGAGGAGGATGGAAGGGAGAAAAAATAGATTTTGTGATAAAAATATAGCCTCTCTTTTCTCTCCCTCTTTCTGCTATTTCTTTCTTTCCTACCTGAACCCCTCTACACTGACTCCCATTTCCAAATCCTCCTTCACAAGAACAGAGAAGAATGAGGACGTTATAACCTTTATTCTTCCTAGTATCTCATTCACCTACTAGTAGCAAATTAAACAGAGACATTAATTCTTTCAGAGACTAATATTGCATGAAATGAACCCCAGCACTCTATAAGAATGAAAGTGACTCCTACAGCCTCTATTTACTACCAAGAAGTGACCAATGCATTGCTGAGACTCCATCTATAAACTTTTGTGGGTGATGGAGATATTCATTAGCTGATTATTGCTTAAAGACAAAAATAAAATTAAAAAAAAAACATTAGTTCGAATATTAGGAGAAAAGAAGATGGCAGACAAGAGAGGAATGCAGAAGTATGCTTTTTCGTGAACCAAAGGGAAAATGACTTCTGTAGAATGAAGCTCTTTCATGGCCAGGATATTATTATGGTAATTCGGTGCCTTTGGCAAATCTGTAACAGGTGCATATGGTCTACAGCATCCCAAGAGATTTCAAAGACAATTGTGAAAAATCAGAGAATAAGCATGATGGTGGCTATTGTGGGAGCTGAAATTGTCATTGTGAAATGAGATTTTGGAGAAGATGTTCATGTTAATGGCTCCCTTCCTCTGAGTTCTCTTATTGAATGCAGCATAAAGAATGACTTTAATTTTGGCTTTTGGTCCAAAGATGACACTTCTTTTATGACAAGAAATCTGAGAGGATTAATGAAAAAGAAATCTGAAAGAAATCAAGTAATAATATCCTTCATTATCATAGGCATCAAATGGCACTCATTTACTAATCAGAAACACCAAGTGTGGGAATAGAAGCCTGAAGCCTGTGAAGTGTAAGTCTAGGACATCTTGCCTGCAGCCTTCTCCAATGACCAGCTCCCCTGCCTCATCGCTGAGTTCAAAGCTGCTGTGGTGAGATTCCTTGATCATAATACAAATATATCTTTTCTACTTAATATTAATTGAGAGAGAACATAGATAGGTTTATAGAATTTAGTTTTAGAAGGGAAACTGAGCCAGCTGTAGGAATTTCTCCCAATAACAACATTGGTGTAGACTTTTGGAAGGACAGATTCACAACATAAAGAAAGGTAATACAGCAGCCATGGCACAGATCAAATGAATGAAATATATATTTATGTTATGGCCAAAAGACAATAACACCTAATACTTTTTCTCAAGGTGATATAGTCAATTCAACCCTTCTGGACCTCAGTTTCATCAACTATAAAATTAAGACCAGGGAACCTCAAAGCTCCTTCCTATTCTATGATCTTAATTCCATGTTCCAATTCCATGATCTTAAGGAAAACTAATTCTATTATCTTAAGGAAAAATCCCTTAAAATCTAGGTGCGTCCCGAGGAAAATATACTGATATGAGTTAATTTAAAAGAAGTGAACCCGCTTCTGCACCAACAGTCTAAACTAGTTTAGTTAGTCTTAAGAACCTTCTTTCATAAATGTTAATAAATTCCTTTCTTATCCCAGAGCCCAATAACTAAATTGGGGCTTTGGACAAACTCATCCAGTGAAAAGTGAACTATGGACATAACAAACCATGGAACTGGATCCTATGACAAATGTTTTGAAATGGGAATTTCCTAGGAGGATGGTACTGAGCTAATTTACCTTCAAAACTGCCTATCAGGGATCTTCACAGGCCGAATAGAAACAGCCTAATTACTTTGGTGTTGTATTTTGGTCAGTCTCCCTACATTCATATTCATAGAATCATAGATTTAGACCAAAGTCTCATCCCCTTGTTTTACATTTGAGAAAACTGAGGCCAACAGAGGCAAAGTGACTTCAGAGCCTCCCGAGTCACATGGCTAGGACATGCATGGAGCAAGTGGATCAGGTCCAATGCTGTTTCCACTTTTTCACCTAGCAGCTATCCTCTTTCCAGGAAAGAATTTGAGGTCATAGCAAATTACCTGGGTGGTCATGATTTTCATAAGCAACTTAAATTGGCAGATGATATCCCGCTTCATAGCATAATAAACATGTATAAACCTACTACGTGGTATAATCTTTACAACTGCATGGAGATGGTTGTAGTGGTGTGAGCATAATACAAAGCTTATAATCAATATTGTCATCCACGACAACATGGCAAAGACTCATCCAAAGCCCTAAATTTTCATGTCAGAATCGCATTCAGTAACCAAGAACATAGATTATGTGTAAAATCAAACAACATATTTCACAGCAGTAAGAAGTATTGTAAAATCAGGGTAACTTGTCTGGTGGGTGCAAGGTAGAGAGGAAGACAGTTCATCTGATAGCCCTGTATTCTAATTGTTATTGTTGCTAAGTAGATGCCAAGCTAAGTTATTTCTGAGCCTCTGAAGCAGTGTAAGCATATTCTAAATTTTGGTGCCCTGGGACAGGCATCAATTACCCCATTTAGTTCAGCTCTGGTCTTGTCAACAATGGGAATAAAGCCCAAACTGCCAATCCAAGAAGGCACATTCTTATTAGACTCTTACCTTCTGAGTGCCGTCATGCTGAACTCTTTTTCAGCTACTGGGGTCAATCTATAGTTCCCAAGGTGCTAAGGACATGGGAAGATTGAGGTTCTCATGTACTCTGGGGAAAAAAAAAGCAATTTGTTGGGTGAGGAAATGGAGTTAGTGGTGCAGAAAATCAATAACCTAGTTGTTCATTGGCTTAATGAAAAGCCTGTTGGAAAAGTGCCTTACTAACAATGTGAGCCAAAATGTAAGCGTATAACATGGCTAATGAGATTGAAAAACACTGAAATCCTGTACTTTTAAGAAACACATGGAAACACATGTTTCAGCCTACTGAGAAAAGAGATAGCTGCTCATTCCTTAAAGTACTCTAACAAATCAGCTAGATTCTTACCTGTTTGGTTGATTTTGGGGTCTATTTGGGTTTATTCCTAAGGAATAAACTAGATGATATCTCAAGATGTTTTTCTGCTATATCATCTAACATCCTAATAAGACAACATTTAGAATTCCAGGTCTTCTTCTGAATGGCATTTGGTTAAAGCTTCCTACTGTTGTTGGAGTAAAATTCAAATTCCTCTGCTTGATATTCAAGATCCTCCACAATATGATGTCACCCTACCTTTCCAGTATTATTTCCTGACACTCTTCTCCATGTGTGGGCAAAACTAGAATATCCATTCTTATCTTCCTTCCTATCCCTGCCCCCACTCTCTAACATGAGTTGTTATGTTCTTTATTCCTAGAATCCCTATTCCTTCCTTCCTTCCTTTCCTTCTTCCTTCCTTCCTTCCTTCCTTCCTTCCTTTCTTTCTTTTTCTCTTTCTTTCTTTCTTTCTTTCTTTTCTTCCTTCCTTTACTCCTTTCTTCCTTCCTTCCCTTTTTCCTTCCTCCCTTCCTCTCTTTCTTTCTTCCTCTCTTTCTTTCTTTCTTTCTTTCTTTCTTTCTTTCTTTCTTTCTCTCTCTCTCTTTCTCTCTCTCTCTCTTTCTTTCTTTCTTTCTTTCTTTCTTTCTTTCTTTCTTTCTTTCTTTCTTTCTTTCTTTCTTTCTTTCTTTCTTTCTTTCTTTCTTTCTTTCTTTCTTCCTTTCCTCCCTATTGAATTTCTACATAGCCTTTAAAGTCCAACCTAGCTGTCATTTCCTCCACGAACTGTTCTTTTATTCTTGATTGTCCTGGTCAGTAATGATCTTTGCTTTCAGCTTTCATATAGCACTTTGTCTTCTAACTCATGACTTTTTGCCAACCCCACTCCCTAAAATAGTATGGTTTCATTTTAGTTATTAATAATGATTGTAACCATTTATGTACCTCTAAGTTCTTGTTAGTTTTGAATGTTGGGGGTAATCTTTCTGCATTTCAACCATCTGAACAACTGTTTATTTTCACAGTGGAAAGAAATTCCTTGATGAGATGATGTGTACTAGAGTTTTAAGGTTTATAATTAAATTTTGCAATATGCTTTATAGAGATTATCTCATTCGATCCTCACAACAACCTTGTAAAGTAGGTGCTACTGTCATCCCCTAAAGAGGTAAGGGTCCTTGCCTGAGAGAAGGGATTTAAATTTTGCTCTTCTGATTCTTTACTATATAACTCTTTCTAAAGCACATTGAGAAAATCACAATGATTAATTTAAAATTCAATTGAACAGCCTTTTATGAAGAGCCTCCCATGTGCAAGGCCCTGCTGGATACAGGGAATATACAGACAAAAATAAACCATCTCTGCGCTTGAGGGAGTATAGAAAGCACAGGAAGGTGCCTCCTCACAGATGTCACTGCGGGTTTGTCAAGCTGCTATGATACTCAAATGGATCTGGAATCTCACTGATTTGCAAGTTCTTTCCAATGATTAGGATCGCAACCCATTCATTTCCAGGGATGTGATGGAGCCAACTCAAACCAGTTCTGGAAAGCCAATTGTTAAATTTTCAGTGTGAGCATTTATATTTCAGAAATCAATAAACCCTTCAAATCAATACTTAATTTTTTGTTTTGCTGATTGTCTAGACTCTATCTATCTCAGTTTTCTCATCTGTAAAATGGCAATAAATAATAGCACTTACCTCCTGTCAAATGAGATAATATTTGTGAAGTGCTTTGTAAACCTTAAAACATTATGTAAGTGCTATTTGTTCTTCTTATTATTAGCTAATAATGCAGGTAAAACTTAAAATCATGTGTTATAATTTTTTTTCAGGAAACTTATTAAACATTTGTCAACATGTCCCTGTTCATGCCACCCCATCTTCTGTCATCCTTTTCCACATCCATCCAATGTCTGAAGCCTTCTTTGTTTTCTCCCAATATCATGAGGGAACCCACGAAGCCCTCTGGCTGCCCACCTTGGCCATCCTTTGTTCTGGCCAATAAATGCCCATCTCTCATCCTCATACAACTCCTTGATAGATGATGTCCTTCACTCCTACTCTTTATAGTTTCTCTTTGCTTGCTTGTTTTAGCCTGTACGCATGCACCATGCATCTTTCCATTGCCCTCTATGGGATATTCATTTTTAGTTCTTTGAAAGTATTTATGTTCCATGTCCAGCTGCAATATAGCAACACTGGTAAAATGTCATTTTAAAAAGATGGGCCTTTGTTTTCACGGGACATAAAGGACTGGAAATAGGCATGTGTTGATGGACTAATTGCAATAGATGAGTGATGCCTTGGAGCACACGTAAAGCAGCACCAGGAAATAACCTTCCCATAGTGCCACTGAATTGCACGCCAAAGCCCTGCTGAGTCTTCATTAGAAGTTTGATATCGGGGCAGTGAGGTGGTACAGTGGATAGAGCACCAGCTCTGGATTCAGGAGGACCTGAGCTCAAATCTGACATCAGACGCATAACATTTACTAGTTGTGTGACTCTGGGCAAGTCACTTAACCCCATTGCCTAGTCAAAAAGAAAAAAAAAGAGAAGAAAAAAAGAAGTTTGATATCATTATTTTAAAGCAGACATTATTAATTTGCTAAATGATTTTGTTTTAGTATAATTAAGGATGGTTATACTAATTTCCTATGATGAAAATTTGAAAGGCAAGCAGTCCAGGACCACCTATAACCACTTCAACCCATATATATGCACATTTTCATACATTTTTCCCTTTACCGTAATTGAGTGTGGGGGAATGGAGGGAGAGGTATTGGATGCCTGAGAAAATTGTTAAGTTCTATTCTCCTCTGATTCTGAAGGCATAGGCAAGGATCTTTCAGTTGCCTTAGGGAAAGTAAAATAAACTAGGTGGAACAAAGTGGCAAACTTTAATGCAACCGTGTAGATTGGAATTTAACATTTAAAATACAGGAGAATTGGTCTCAATAGCATAAAAAGCAGTTCAGCAAAGTTAACACCTTAGTGGAACCTTACATCACAGACCATGTTCCATACTGGAGGTGCAATTCAAAATGTGCATTTATTAGAAGGACAATAGTAGATATGGACAGATAGATTATACATAGTTAAATAGATAATAGCTAGCTAATTACATAGGACATTTAATTAGCTAGGTGGTGCAGTGGATAGAATACCAGCTCTGGAGTCAAGAAGACTCACCTTCCTGAGTTCAAATCTGGCCTCAGACACTTAATACCCTGGGCAAGTCATTTAAGCTTCTTTGCCTCAGTTTCCTCATCTGTAAGATGAGTTACAAAGAGTCAGACATGACTAAAAATAACTCCATTTAGGGTTTTCTTGGCAAAGATGCTGGAGTATGATTTGTCATTTCCTTTGCCAGCTCTTGCTGCAGCGCAAGATGACAACATCAGAAGGAGAACTTGAAAGAGGGTAGAAAATGGCATGCAGATGTTTAGGCAGTGGCATGAGGGCCTGGTTATGGGCAATATAAGATGAAAGCTCACTCAGAGTTGGCAACCCAAGGGCAGGGTATAAAGTTATAGTAGGGGTTGAGGGAAGGCTGGATGAGAAAGTAAGCATCATGGAGGGGAGATGGCTGGAAAGTAATTGAAATCTGTGACTAGTATAACCTAATGAAGCAACAAAAACATTTGAGGAGGAAACAAAACTGTAGAGATTCAGGTAAACCTGACCATTCTGAGAGAATTGGTAGGTGATAAGAGCAGGAGCACAATAACAAAGCAAAATGGAACAGCAGATCAATCAACCCCACGGAGATTTATTTTCCTTTGGACTCTGTTATCTCAGTTACTTACTTCTGAAGGTAAAGACAGGAAGAAAGGCTAGACCTGAACATGAACAGTAGAAATCAATGCTAGACAGGAGCTCAATTTTAAAGGCACCCAAGGATTGGCCGTCATGATATCTGAAAGAGAGAGTTCTAAAGGAATGGAAAGGATGGTTCTTTTCAAAACACCCAAACGAGATGACATCAGCAACTATCAATCCATATGCCTACTTTCTCATCTTTATAACTTCTTTTATGAGAATGACCAATGCACACATCCAAGTTATCCTTAATGAAAACATGGGAAAGGAACCCCACAAACTCTGTGATCTAGTGATACTGACTTGCCATTCCTCAGACAAGACATTCCATGTCTCTGCCATGAGCATTTTCACTGGCCATCCTCTGTGCCTGGAATGTTCTCCCTCTTCATCTCCTCCCCCTGGCTAAAATTCCACCTTTCACAAGACTTTCTCAACCATGCTCAATTCCAATGCCTTCCCTCTGTTGATTATTTCTATTTATTTAGTAATTGTCTTTTTTGTATGTAGCTGATTGTATTAGACTATGAGCTCCTTGAGGGCAGAGACTATCTTTTGCATCTCTAGATTTTATCTCTAGAATTTAGCATAGTTCCTGGCACAATAGGCATTTAATAAATGTTTATTGACTGATTGGCTGTCATAGACCCCTTTGGCAATCTTACGAAGCCTATAGACTCCTCAGAATAACATTTTTAAATGCATACAATAAAATACACAGGATTGCAAAGGAACTCACTTGTATTGAGGTACAGCTATCAAAATATTTAATAAGCAAGTTTATGGACACCAGGTTAAGAAATCCTGGTCTAAGCCATAATATAACCAGACAGACAGTCCATTGACTTGCATTAAGCATGTAGCACAAAATAAAAATTAGTATGTACTAACACATATACACATGTGCACATGGATATGTAAATACTTGTACACATATGTGTTATACTATTCAGTCATTTTAGTTGTGTCTGAGTCTTTGTGACCCCATTTGGGGTTTCTTGGCACAGATAATGGAGTGGTTTTCCATTTCCTTCTCCAGTTCATTTTACACATGAGGAACTCAGGCAAACAGGGTTAAGTGACTTGCTCAGGGTCACACAGCTAGTAAGTATCTAAGGCCAGATTTGAATTCAAGAAGATGAGTCTTCTTCACTTCAGGTCTGGCACTCTATCCACTCTACCACCTAGCTGCCTCATATATATGTATATGTATTCTACACACAACATATATACACACACATAAACACATACATACGTATATATGTACATGCATATTTTTACATGTAGTGAGGGTGTCCTACACAAATAGAATGGGGGTATCATTGTGTGGTTCAAAGGGAGTTAAAATAGACATCTCTAGCTATTTCTCCCCCTACCCTTTTCCAAGGGAGACTTTATTTCCTGCCAGGAGGTTGAAGCCAGATCATGGCCACTCGACTCTTCTCACAGACAGAGGGTGGGTACTAGGCAGTTGAACTCCCTTAAATTAGTCTAAGGGAATGTGGTTTTTCAGGTTCAATCTAAATGTCTGATTGCTATTTCTTAATGGGGGAAGGAAAACCCAGGCTTTATATCCAAGGTTTGACCCCTTTCCCACCAAATACCAGTTCCACAGTGATAACACATAGCATGTAACAAAGAAACCCATTTATCTAAGTCATTAGCCAAACAGAAATCAGAGAAAGTATGCATAGGAGACAACAACAACAACAACAACAACAACAACAATATACCAGATAACACAGTGAAGGAGCTCTTCCACTGGGAGTGAGATAACTCTGCTCAGTCAAGAGAGAGAGTCTGAGATCTCCCCCAAAGGGGAAATTCCCTGACATCTCTAGTGTAATAAGCTGGAGATAGGGACGTGATGGAGACTGCCAACTCCTGTCATGTTGACATCCTCCCAGAACCTCATCCTACCCTCATCAGCAACCTGAAGTGGAGTTGGTATCATCTATCTTCTCTCTTGAACCTGGAAGCTGGACAGACTCGAGGGGACTCAAGAGACCCCTAGAAATTGAAGGGACTGTTCTCTTTCCCATTCTTTCCAACTTCATCCCACCCCATACCTCACACAGGTGCAGGGCATTGATCTTCACCAATGAGGAGAGAGTCCCATACCAGTGGGCTTTGGACTTGGTTTCCATGAGGAGGGATTCTAGGAACTGTGGGGATCAGGATAAGTCTCATGTAGGAGAAGACTATTGAGTAGGATCTTGAAGGAAGATAAGGATTCTCAGAGACTGCTAATGAAGGGTGATTCCCATTCAACACCCCCAATACATGAGGATTTTGCCTAAAGATTTGCCTTTGCCTAAAGATTTCCAGCAAGAAAGAATCCACTATAATCCCAGGAAGTCTTGAGAATAGCTCTAATTATCGGAAATTTTTTCTTGCTACAAGCCTAATTTTAACTTTCTGCAGCTCCTCATTGCCTTTACTTCTGCTCATTCTGGGAACATATTCCAGCCCTATCTTCCAACCCCAGATTGGCAGTGTGGTGTATTGGATTGCCCAGCCGGGAAGTAAGGAAGACCTGGGTTCAAGTCCAGCCTTGACACACTCTGGGCTAATCACTTAACCTCCCAGTGCTGCAGGCTACTCTCGAAGACTATAAGTTTCAGAGTAATTGTGAACCTTTGATTTTTATCAGTATAAAGAAATCCCAATGAAGAAACTCCTTCTACCAATGAAGATCCTGATTATATCCCTATTTCTTCTTCTTCTTCTTCTCCTATTTTTCATTTCTCTAGTTCCTCTTATAGATATGAAATAGTTCTATAGATGTGAAATATATAGCTTTAAGTAGAAAATAGCACTGCCTATTGGACAACCAGGTGTGAAAAAAGTTAAATGTAACAAAATCGATGTAAAAACATTTTTATATCATTTTAAAGGTCTTTATAGATTTAGAATTCAAAGCCATCATATACCTGAAAAGACAGATTTTAAATATGGTTTCTTTTGGTATGATGACGAAGAGTTAGAGACAAAGGGATCTTCCATGAAAAATGCCAGTTCTTAGAAGTTAGAATTTAGAAACTAATAAAAGGCTGAGAGCTTTCTCTTGAGGTAAACCCTTAAGAAATTTGGATCTAAAGGCAGCCTATTGACTTATTCTTAGAAGCAAATAAAGAAGAGATTATGAAATATTCTGATTATGAAATAGTCTAAAGTTCCAAACTTTTGCACCAGAAAAGAATATTTTCTTTCAAAAGCAGAACATTAGTTTTATTATTGAGCTACTAGAGATCTGAACATATACTTCTGAGATTCAGGTGGAACCCCATGTTTCCTGGGGTCAGACTCATAACTAGGGAAGGGCATCCAGAGCTTTGCCTCAGGGCACCAAAATTTAGAAGGTGCAAAATTTTCACATATTCACTCTAGTAATGTAAAATGGTTGAGTCTCTTACCTAGTTAGCAAAGAGAGAGAGAGAGATAGAGCAATACAGCAAGTAATTCCTTTTTCTCAACTGAATTTGTCTTAATTACTTACATTACTATCACGTCATGAATTACAAAGCTCATTTTAGAGTATCTTTTTGTCAGAATGATGCTGGTCATCCAAAGGCAGGTTTCTTCAGAGACCAGACATTCAGTGAATCTCTATCTAATATAAATAGAATTAATCCAAAAACTTCTGGAGCAAAATAGCTGAATTTTTTTTTAAACCATACTTTGCTTTTATCCACATCTTTGAGAAAGAAACAAATTTGGAAACAAAGTGTGAGAAAAGGTGCAGTAATAAAGGTAAACGTGTAACTTGTTCTGAACAGAAATGTTTCCCCTTCCCCTTCCCAGTCTGCCAGGCGGTGAAGAGTTCATAGATGAGTGCTTTAAAGAAAGTTTTACTCAGTGAACTGTGGCGTTCAATGAAATTTGAGTAGCAGAGTCTACAGATAGGTTTTAGGCACATAGATAAAGGACTGCAATTTATTCTGAAATAACCCCCTCCCCCCAAGTGTGGCAGCCTGCATGCATAATTTTAATAAGTCCAGTGACTCATGCCTGTTTTGACTTTTACTCTCTCTAGCAAAGTAGGAAGATCTCTGCTTGCTGAGATTAGACTTAGGAGATGGGGGTTCAAATTCTCGTTTTGACACTTACTACGTGACCTTGGTAAAGTGGAAAGAATAGAGACCCTGGAATCAGAAGGTCTAAGTCTGTGTCCTGCCTCAGACCCGTCTCTTGGGTGATCTCGGGAAAATCACTGTACCTTAGTTTCCTCATTTACAAGATGAAGGAATTAGGCTAGATAAACTTTGAGGTCTCTTCTCGTATTAGATCTATTACCCTATAAATCACCATTTAGTCTCAGTTTCCCCATCTATAAAATGGAAAGAAAATATTTATATTCCCAGCCTCATGGGATAATTGTGAGCAAAGTGCTTTCTAAAGGGTTATTTAAATGTATTTTTAAAAGAAGTCTAAGGGTTAATTGGGAGATATAAATTAAAGAAATGTAATTTTAAGCTATATGCTCTTAAAATCTCGGTTTGTGGGATTCCTAACTGCACAGCAATGGCTTTCACAAAACCTCTAAAAGACTCCTCAGCACCTTATCTACTATATTTTTAGTTGCTAATCACTGTTGCAGAATGCACCTGGTCTCAGAGTTTGGGGGGGAAGAGAACCCCAAAACAAAACCTCACCCATCCTGATTGTTTCTCATGCTAATCTGTGTTAACTGAGACAAACAACCGGCAGACTTCTGCTTACTACGTTATCAGGTCCAGGTACTTACCACCGCTCTTCCCTGGAGACTCAGTACTCTCTCTCTCTCAGCCATTTCTGGACAGGTAATCCATTGATTATCCCCCTGGCACAAGATAAGGACTTTTTTTCTTTTGCTCGGTAACCATCCGGCTCTTCCAAGAAGCAGAGTAAACTGCTGTGACCACCTCATTGACTGGCTTCCCGTGATCAATTTCAAAGCTAGATGTGCCCCCGGGTTTCATCTGGTCCTCCCATTAATGAAACTACAGACAGACATTGCCTCCTTCCCAGGGCTCTGAATAGGTGTGGGTTATGCAAAATCAGTGAGAAGAACAGCGGTTACCTAATAATGCCTGGAAATTGATTTTACCTCATGCTATCTTACAGATCTAGGGCTACAAGAAAACTTACAGGTCAGGGAGTACAACATCTGTATTCTAAGAAAAGGAATCTGGGGCTCAGACAGAAGCAATTTGTTCAAGGCCACATAAATTCCAAGTGATGGAACCAAAATTTGAATCTTCATAATTCCAAACTCAATATTCCTTCTTCTATACTCGGTCCACTTATACCAAAAAGGCACTGGGAATTTTAGCAAAATTTCTTCAAACCAATGGTGGTATTGTATATGCACCAACCAATTAATCAAACATATTTTTAATATTCCTGCTAAATGCTAGGCATTATATTTAACAGCAATAAGATGATGAAAAGAGGAAGACTGAATTCAAAGAACTAGTAATTTTTGATTTAGTGGAGACTTGGGAGGAAATATGCAATAATTTAAGGTTTTGTCATATTTTAAGGCTCATAACATGGAAGAAGAATTAGACTGATTCAATTTGGCTCTTATGGACAGGATTAGAACCAAAGAACAGAATTTACAGGGAAGTAGATTTTTACTCAAATTAAGAAGGACAATTTTTTTTTTCTTGGCAAGGTACCATCATATAGAGGAAATAGCTCTGCACTTGAAGTTAGGAGAGACCTGGATTTGAATTCTGGCTCTGACACTTTCTAAATATGTATGTAGGCATAACCTCTTTGTGCCTCAGTAAGAGGCAGATATCTGTAGAATGAAGATAATACCTGTGCTACCAACCAAACATGACTGTTATGAGCAAAAAGTTTTAAGTAAAGGTGAATGATTACTGACCTCTAGAATTTCCCAAAAGGCAAACAGGCTATAAGGGATGAGTTTCCCATCACTGGAGGACTTCAAACATGTTCAATGACCATTTGTTGGAATTGTTGAAAGGGAATTCATATTTTAGACACGGGATTGAACTAGATGATTTTTACCTGAGATTCTATGATTGTTTAATTAACTCCTCCTTCCTTAATCACTATTATTGTATCTTTAATCCATAAAGCGTTACTAGTGTGTGATTATCATCCCAGTTGAAGAAACTGAGGTAAAGAAGTAAAAGAATTGATTAAAGATAGGTTCTTAACTTTTTTTATGTCATTCTGTGTCATTTTGTATTATTTTGTGACTTTTTTGGTAGGCTGGTGAAGTCTTTCTAAGCATGTTTTTTAGCTGCACAAAATAAAATATATGGAATTACCTAGGAAAACAATTATAATAAAACAAAATTATCAAAATATATTAAAAAATTCACAAACCTCAGGTAAAGAATCTCTATGCTAAAGTAAAACAGGTATAGGTCTCTATATAACAAGGATTTTCAAAATCTCATCACACATTTATCTCCCTGCAGTCAGATATTATGTTAAAAATAAGGCATAATAATAATAAGTACCTGGGATTTGCATAGTGCTAGAAAGATTCACAGAGCACTTTGCACATATTATTTCATTTGATCTCTCTCTAGTGCTCTGTGAGGTAGATATTACAGATTTTATGATCCCTGAGAAGTTGTGACTTCTCTGTAGTCACATAGCTAGATGGGGTGAAGATAGACAATTATCTTTCCCAACCCACTTAGATCACTTCAATTCAATTTAAAAGGAATTCTAAAGCATCTCTAGGTACAAAGCACAAAGCTGGGTCCTGAGGGAGATGCAAAGTTAAATGAGAGGTGGTTCTACCCTTAAGGAGAGTATACAATAAGAGGTGAATTAAGACCTGTACTCAGTTAATAATAAAATGAAATAGTCTGCAACAAATGCATAAGAAAGGAGCAATTAATACCAAAGAGTCTACAGGCAGGAGAGATTAGACCACTTACAATTAGGAGACTTAGGCTTTATAAAGTGGGTGGCAGAGGATTCTGGGAGGATGGTGAAAAGACCATATCTCTGGATGGAGTGAAGTACACATATCTTGGGGCAGATATCATTCAGATACCACAGAATCCACAAACAACCAGCCTTGCGGGCAGCTATGTAGGCAGCAGCCTCAGCTTCAGGAACTTTTGGACAGTGTGGGGGTCAGACAGCTGATCAGGGGAAGATTTCAGGGCCCTCCACTGGTGCTGGATGTGAGGCCTATGTGTGTTGACCAGACACAGTCCCAGCTTGTGCCTGGGGATGAGAGGAGCGAGCACACGCTGGTAAGTGTGGCTGGGCAGGGGTCCTGCTGGCTGTGGGCACTCACAGGAGAGTAACTGGTTTTGTTCCAGGGCTTAAGCTTGCAGCCCCAGGAAGGACTGCATGGAGCAAGGGCATTTATGGTGACAGCCACTGTTGGGGGCCTTGCTCTCTGTGCTCATAAGCAGAGAGGAGTACCTGAGATCAGGGTCCCCCAGATACAACTCAGAAAACAACAGCAAAAAAACCTGAAGCCTGAGATATTTTCCACACACCTCGGGACAAAAACCTGACTCCAACACAAAGTTAACAGCCAAAAAAAAATAAGCTGCTTAAAAAATAAAAAAGGAAACAAAAGAGGAAGAATCTGACCATAGATAGCTACTTTGGTGAGAGAGAAGATCTGGTTCAAACTCAGAAGATAGTGAAGTTCAAAGAAAATGTACAATTGTCAAATTTCACAAGCCCCAAAAGAAGTCTTGGAGGAGCTAATAAAAATACTTTAAAAATCAAATAAAAGAGGTTGAGGAAAAATTAGGAAAAAAGAGGAATGCAAGAAAATCAAGAAAATTATGAAAAGAAAATCAACTAATTGGAAGAAGAGATCCAGAAATTTATGAAAGAAAATAACTCTTTGAAAGTCAGAATCGGGCAAGAAGAAGCTGATGACTTCATAAGATACCAAGAAATAATAAAACAAAATCAAAAGAATGAAAAAGAAGAGAATATGAAACATTTTATTAGAAAAACAACTGATCTGGAAAACCGATCAAGGAGAGACAATATAAAAATTCTTGGATTACCTGAAAGTTATGATTAAAAAAAAAGAGTCTAGACACTATACTTCAAGAAACTGTTAAGGAAAATTGCCTTGAAATTTTAGAACTAGAGAATAAAATAGAAATTGAAAAAATCCACTAATTACCAGCTGAAAGAGATCTCAAGATGAAAACTCACAGGGGCATTATAGTTAAGTTTTCAAGCTTCCAGATCAAGGAGAAAATAATACAAGCAACTAGAAAGAAACAATTTAAATACTGTGGAGCTAGTCAGGATAACACAAGATTTAGCAGCTTCTACATTAAAAGACTGAAGGGCATAGAGGAGCTGGGTTTGCAATCAAGAATAACTTACCCAGCAAAACTGAGTGTAATCCTATATGGAAAAAGATGTGTATTTAATGACTTAAAGAATTTTCAGATATTTGCAAAGAAAAGACCAGAGCTGAACAGAAAATTTCACCTACAAGAACCAGGAAAAACATCAAAAGGTGAATATTAAAGACCAATTATGAAAGTTTTAATAAGGTCAGATTGTTACTTCTGTCCTTCATTTTTTTTATTAATTTATTTTGATTTATCAACAATCACTTCCATAAGCTTTTGAGTTTTAAATTTTTCTCCCCCTTCCTTCCCCCCTCCTTCCTCAAGACTGTACACAATCTGTTATAGGCTATACATATACATTCCTATTAAACATATTTTCACATTAGCGATGTTGTAAGGAAGAATTAGAACCAATAGGAGGAACCACAAGAAAGAGAAAACAAAACAAAACAAAATAGCAAATAGTATGCTTTGATCTGCATTCAAACTCCATGGTTCTTTCTTCATACGGAGAAAACATTTTCCATCATGAGACCTTTGGAGATGTCTTAGATCCTTACATTGCTGAGAAGGGCTAACTCTATCAATGTTAGTCATCACACAACGTGGCTGTTACTGTGTACAATGTTCTCCTGGTTCTGCTCACTTCACTCAGCATCAGATCATACAAGTCTTTCCAGGTTTTTCTGAAGTCTGCCTGTTCATCATTTCTTATAGCACAATACTATTCCATTACATTCATACACCATAACTTGTTCAGCCATTCCTCAATTGATGGGCACTCTCTCAATTTCCAATTCTTTGCTACCACAACAAGAGCTGCTATAAATATTTTTGTACATATGGGTCCTTTTTCCATTTGTATGATCTCTTTGGGATACAGCCCTAGAAGTGCTATTGCTGGGTCAAAGAGTATGCACATTTTTATAGCCCTTTGAGCATAGTTCCAAATTGCTCTCCAAAATGGTTGGATCATTTCACAACTCCACCTACAATGCATTAGTGTTCCAATTTTCCCACATCTTCTCCAACATTTATCATTTTCCTGTTTTGTCATGTTGGCCAATCTGATAGGTGTGATGTGGCACCTCAGAGTTGTTTTGATTTGCATTTCTCTAATCAATAGTAATTTAAAGTATTTTTTATTATGACTACAGATGGCTTTAATTTCTTCATCTGAAAACTGCCTGTTCATACCCTTTGACCATTTATCAGTTGGGGAATGACTTGTATTAAGTTGTTTACTTCTTACATAAGAAAATGTTATCTAGAAGGGTATAAAAGTCTTCTTAACTTATAGAGAATTATAAGGGTAAGAATATGAGATAAGGGAGAGACCCCTAGGAGGGTATGCAGATTAAGAAATAGGAGAGTAAGGGGAAAAGATAAGGGATGGATTCTTAGAAGGGGAGCAGACTAGGGAGGCAGTGGTCAGAAGTAAATTAGACAGTTGAGAAGGGATAGGGTAAAAAGAGAGGGAGAGAAGAATAAACAGTGAAGAAAAATAGGATGGAGGGAAATACATTACTAGTAATGTTAACTTTGAATGTGAATAGGATCAACTCACCCAAAAAATGGAAATGGATAGTAGAATAGATTGAAAACCAGAATCAGACAATATATTGCTTAGAAGAAAGCTTTTAAAAACGAGAGATACACATGGAGTAAAAATAAAAGACTGGAGTAGAATTTATCATGTTTTAGCTGATGCAAAAAAAAAAAAGCAGGGGTAGCAATCATGATCTCAGACATCTCAGCTAAAATAAATTTAATTAAAAGAGATAAACAGGGAAACTACATTATGTTAAATGGTACCATAAATAATGAAGTAATATCAATACTAAATCTGTATACCCCAGCATCCAGATTTTTAAAGGAAAAGCTAAATGAATTACAGGTGAAAATAGATGGCAAAACTATAATAGTGAGAGACCTCAACCTTCCCTTCTCAGAACCAGATAAATCTAACCAAAAATTAAATAAGAAAGAAATTAAGGATATGAATAGAATCTTAGATAAGCCAGATATGATAGATATCTGGATAGAATTGAATGGGAATAGAAAAGAATATACCTTTTTCTCAGTGGTACATGGTACCTTTACAAAAATTGACTATATTTTAGGACATAAAAACTTTACAGTTAAATACAGAAAAGCAGAAATATTAAATGTATCCTTTTCAGATCATATAGCAATAAAATCATAATTAGTTAGCTAATATATTTATATTTAGATTATAGAAACACAGATCAAAAATCTATTGGACACCAAATAACCTGATTTTAAAGAATGAGTGGGTTAAAGAACAAGTCATAGAAACAATAAATGATTTTATTAAAGAGAATGATAATAATGACACAATATACCAAACTTTATGGAATGCAGCAAAAGCAGTAATCAGAGGAAAATGTATATACTTAAATTCTTACATCAATAAAATAGAGAAAGAGCAGATCAATGAATTGGGTATGCAATTAAAACAACTACAAAAAGAACAAATTAAAAATCCCCAATTTAACACCAAATTGGAAATCCTAAGAATTAGAGATGAGATTAGTAAAAGTGAATCTAAGAAAACCATTGAATCAATAAATAAAACTAGGAGTTGGCTTTATGAAAAAAACAAAAAAAGATAAACCATTTGTTAATATGATTTAGAAAAGAGAAAAGAAAACCAAATCACTAGTATTAAAAATGAAAATAGTAAATATACCACTAAAGAATATGAAATCAAAGCAATTATTAGGAGCTATTTTGCCCAATTATATGCCAATAAATTTAACAATCTAAATGAAATGAAAGAATACTTACAAAAATATAAACTGCCTAGATTAACAGAAAAGGAAATAGAATATCTAAATAAAGATATTTCAGAAAAAAAAATTGAATAAGCCATAAATGAACTCCTTAAAAAAAAAAGCATCAGGGCGAGCTGGATTTACAAGTAAATTCTATCAAACATTCAAAGACCAACTAATTCCAACTTAAATAAATTACTTGGAATAATAGGCGAAGAAAAAGTCCTGCCAAACTCCTTTTATGAAACAAATACGGTGCTGATAACTAAACCAAGAAGAGCAAAAACAGAGAAAGAAAATTATAGACCAATTTCATGAATTAATATGGATGCAAAAATCCTAAATAAAGTACTAACTAGGAGACTACAACAATATATCACAGAGATTACACATGACCAAGTGGGATTTATGCCAGGAATGCAGAGATGATTTGACATAAGGAAAACTATTAACATAATTGATTATATCAATAACAAAAGTAACAAAAATCTTGATTATATCAATAGATACAGAAAAAGCTTTTGACAAAATACAACACTCATTCCTATTAAAAGACACTTGAAAGCATAGGTAGAAAATGGATTCTTCCATAAAATGATAAGAATCATCTACTTAAAACATCAGCAACCATCATTTGTAACTGGGATAAGCTAGAAACCTTCCCAATAAGATTAGGAGTGAAAGAGGGATGCCCATTATCACTAATATTATTCAATATTGTATTAAAAATGCTAGCAATAGTAATAATAGAAGAAATCGAAGGAATCAGAATGGGCAATGATGTAAGAAAACTAATTCTTTTTGCAGACCATATGATGATACACTTGGAAAATCCTAGAGATTCAACCAAAAAGCTAGTTGAAACAATAATTTTAGCAAAGTAGCAGGATATAAAATAAACTCACATAAATCATCAGCATTTTTATATATCACCAACAAAACCTTTCAAGAAGAGGTAGTAAGAGATACCCCATTTAAAATAATTGTAGACAGCATAAAATGCCTCAGAGTATACCTGCCAAGACAAATCCTGGAACTACATAAACCTAATTATAAGACACTTTTTATACAAATAAAGCCAGATTTAAATAATTGGAGAAGTATTAGTCATTCATGGGTGGGCAGAACCAATATAATAAAAATGACAATTCTATGTAAATGAACCTACTTATTCAATACCATTCCAATTAATTACCAAAAAATTATTTTATTGAGCTAGAAAAAATAATAACAAAATTTATTTGGAAAAATAAAAGGTTAAGAATACCAAAGGAAGTAATGAAAAAAAAAATAAAGGAAGGAGGCCTAGCAGTACCAGATCTTAAACCAGATTATGTGGTGGTAATTATCAAAACTATCTGGTACTGGCTATGAAATAGAAAAGTGGATCAGTGGAATAGAGTAGATATACAATACATAGTAGAAAATGATTATAGTAACCTTGTGTTTGACAAATGTAAAATTTAAGCTTTTGGGATAAGAATTCACTATTAGGTAAAATTTTTGGGAAAACTGGAGAGCAGTTTGGTAGCAACTAGTTATAGAACAATATCTTTCACCCTTTACCAAGATAGAGGGAACAGAGCCAAGATGGCAGAGTAAAAGCAGTGACTTGCTTGAGTTCTCCTCTAAATACCTGTAAAAAATGGCTCTATACAAATTCTAGAGCAGCAGAACCTACAAAAACAAGTGAAACAAATTTCTGGCCTGAGACAACCTGGATGTTTGATGGGAAAGGTCTGTTGTACCGGGCTGGGAGAGGAGCACACACAGTTCAGTGTGGGCCACGCAGGCAAAGACAGGGCTTCTGTGAATTTGGAACAGGCCTCAGGGGACTGAATCACTAGCAGCTGTAGCAGTTTCCAGACTCCTCCACTGGCAAATGCCAGACAACTTAGAAGGTTGGTAGGAAAGGTCTGTCGGAGCTGGGTGAGAGAGGAGCTCTGTCCAGCCCCAGTCCTGGCCCAGGCCCAGGGTGGAGGCTGCTTCCCAAGCTCTCAGCCCACAGACTTTGGGGGGATCTAGTGGCTGATCAGATCAGATCAGATCAGATTGCAGGGATCTCTTTGCTGGTGTAGAGGCAAGATTCTCTTGCTTTACTCATGCTTGGATCTGAGTCATAGTCTTGAGTGGTGGTCCTGGGGCGAGGAGGAGGGCTGAACACTAATGCACTGTTGGTAGAATATGAACTGATCCAACCATTTTGGAGAGCAATTTGGAATTATATCCAAAGAGTTTTAAAACTATGTATACTCTTTGACCCAGCAATACCACTATTAAGGCTATTTTCCAAGGTGATCAGGGAAAAAGGAAAAGAACCTATATGTTCTAAAGTATTTATAGCAGCTCTCTTCTTGGTAGCAAAGAACTGAAATTGAATGGATGTCCATTGCTTAGGGAATGGTTAAACAAATTGTGGCACATGATTGTGATGGAATACTGCTGTGCTGTAAGAAATGATAAGCTAGTTGATTTTAGAAAAACATATATACATTTACATGTAAGTGTATCTTTTATGTATCTCTATGTACATATCAAATGATGGCTTTCTCTAGTACAGGGTAGGGAGGGAGGGAGACAGTTCAGAACTTAAAATGTAACAAAAACATAAATAAGATAAAATTTTAAAAAGTAGGTGGTATTTGAAGTGGGCAAAGGGAGAGGAGCAGTACACTCTGACTTGGTTGTAGCATACATGAAAAAAATTTACTTTGAGATGAGGCAGAATGGTAGTTTGGAGCCAGATTGTGGAGGACTTTGAATGTCAGGGTAGCCTTTGATATTCTTTACAATAGAAAGTTGTTGAGGTTTTTATTTTATTTTAATAGTTATTTATTTATTTTTAGTTTTCCACATGCACTTTTATAAGATTTTGAGTTTTAAATTTTGTCCCCTGTCCCCTCCCCCTTCCCCATGATGGCATACAATCTGAAATAGGCCATATATGTACAATCATAATAAACATATTTTCCCATTAGTCATGCTATAAAGAAAAATTAAAACCAAAGGGAAAAACCAGGAGAAAGAAAAAACAAAAAAAAGAAAAAATAGTATGCTTCAATCCACATTCAGAAATGTCTGTTTTCTTCCTTATCTGAAGACAATCCTGCTCTTCAGGTAGGTATAGGAACAATAAGATGAAATGACAGGGAATTAGGAGTGGAAGTACAATCTTGGCTCTTTTAATGAGTACAACAGCCAGGTGGTGCAGTGGGTAGAGCACTGAGACGGGCGTCTGGAAGACCAGAGTTCAAACTCGGCCTCAGACACTTACTAGCTGTGTGACCACTTACCCTCTGTCCACTTCAGTTGCCTCATCTGTAAAATGGGGATAATAACAGTACCTGCCTCCCATGATTATTGTGAAGATCAAATGAGATGATATTTGTAAAGTGATCCCACAGGGCATCAAACCCTAATTTGCTTCAATGTTTACCTCCTTGAATTATTTATTCCAGACCATGTGATTAGGCTCAGGCAACTTTGCTCAGAAACAGAAATGTTAGAAGAGGTGGTCTTAGCATGAATATCTTCATTGGCTAGGTCAAATTAAACTTTCTGGGAAAGGTGTGCAAAGCTGAGAAAACGTCAATCCTGTTTTCTTAAGAGAGAGAACAGGCTGTTTGTTGGAAACCCATGGAGGGAAACTCTCTAGAATTTCACACAGTGAAGAAGATTGCCTTCCGCCATGCTGAGGCCCTCTATCACATAACTCACTTCCAAAGCAAATCCACTAAATGGCTCTGATGTGGTGTGAGACTTGGACACAGTGCCAACAACAAACTCAGCTAGAGATACTCCCAAACGAGCTAAGTTATGGGCTTCTACACTCTTGATTACGAAACAGGGAAGGAAACAAGCATTTATTAAGCACCTCCTATGTGCCAGACACTGTACTGTATGCTTTACAAATATTTCACTTGATCCTCACAACAATTCTGGGAAGTAAGTGTTATTTTTATCTCCACTTCACAGTTGAGGAAACTGAGGTAGATAGAGGTTAGATAACTTGCCTATGATCATATAGCTGTTGAGGCAGGATTTGAACTCAAGCCTTCTTGATTCCTGGTCCAGTGCTTTTCTTACTCTTTCACCTGTCCTGCATGCTATGTTGCCAGTAGTTATAGAAGTTTAGGGGAATGATTTACTCAGGGCTGGGTGATTCAGTAGTTCTGGATTTAGAAGACTTGTGTTTGAAGGCCAAATCTTCCACATGAACTACCAACAGGACCATGTTATTCATTTGTTTTAGTTGTGCCTGACTCTCTGTGACCCCAGTTGGGGTTTTGTTGGCAAAGATACTGAAGAGGTTTGCCATTTCTTTTTCTAGCTCATTTTACAGATGAGGAAACTGAGGCAAATGGGGTTAAGTGACTTGCCCAGGGCCACACAGTTAGTAAGTGTCTGAGGCTGGATTTGAACTCATGAAGATGAGTCTTCCTGATTCTAGGCCCGGTGCTCTATTCACTGCGCCACTTAGTACGTATGTACGGGATGTCGTCTCCATTTGCTCACTGGCTCATTGCCAAAAGGGATTTTCTTGTATTTGTAACCCCAGGGCCTAGCACATAGTAGGGACTTAATAAATACTTGATGATTGATCAATTGACCATGAGCAAGTCATTTTACCTCTATTTTCTCAACTGCAAAATGAGGGAATTAGATTTGTTTGATTGTAGTTGTATCCATGGTGCCGGGCACACAGTATACTGTTAATAAATGCTTTTTAATTGATTGATTGATTGATAGATAATTTCTCTTCCAGCTTTAAGGCTATGATACTGTGATTCCTCTCCTGTTAGAGGAGATGTGCAAAGGAGGGACCACAGAGTGGGTTTTCAGAGGAGACAGGCAGACAGACAGAGAGAAACAGAAAGAGACAAGGAGAAAGAAAGAAAAAGAGAGAGGCTGAGAATGAGAGACAGAGAGAGACAGAGAGACAAAGAAACAGAGACAGGGACAGAAACACAGGAACACAGAGAGAGACAGAGACAGAGAGAGAGTGAGAGACAGAGAGAGAGAAAGAAAGAGAAAAACAGACTGAGAATGAGAGACAGAGACAGAGAGAATGAGAGAGAAACAAAGAGAAAGAAAGAAAGAGATTGAGAATGAGAGAGACAAAGACAGAGACAAAGATAGAGAGACAGAGAGAGACAGAGAGACAGACAGAGAGAGAGAGAGAGCACTCTGGTTTTGGAGTCGGAAGACCTTAGCAATTGCTTCAGCAATAACTAGCTGTGTACCCTGGGCAAATCATTTAGAATCCCTAGGCTTCATCAGCTTCATCTGAAAAATTGGGAGAATATTTGCATTGCCCATTGCATAGGTCTGTAATGAGGAGAATGTTTTGCCAACTTTAAAGCACAAGTAACTAATACAGATGAGGCATTGTTATTTTCTGCTCCTTTATGCCCAGGAGGGTAGATGCTTTGCACCCACCATACTTCAGGGGAGAAATTGAGTCTGCAATACTTTCCATTTTCTACTTTTCTCGGTTAGCTGGTTTATGTGGAAAAAAAGAGCCCAGTGAACTCACTTGGGAGACAAATGTCCGGTAGACCATTGGTGGGTGGGTGGGTAGGCAACAAATCATTATAACTTTTTGCCCTTAGGCAAGTGTTGTGACTTTGTAAGCTTTTGTTTAAGGGGAAACCCAGTGAGGTAGAAAACTAACATGTTTTTTATCAAGGCAGGTTGGGAATAAATGGACCACTTCTTTAGTCCATTCCAAAGCACCTGCCCTTGCATTCAATCAAAAAGGACCCATTTTACCATGCCTCACCTGCCCCCTCACCCTCCCCACCAACTACCACCCCTGTAACTTTTTTAAAAAACATCAGCTGAGAAAAAAGATCTTTTCTCTCTTTTCAAAGCATTTTTCTTTTTTTTCCCAAAGAATTTTTCTTTATGTATTCTGGGAAATAAATTTAATTTCAAGAGATGAATTAAATTAGTACTTCTTGTAAGTGCTTAAAAACTAGGAAAAGCTGCTTCATTAATTAGCATGTGCCCCCCCCCCCCCATGCTCTAAAGTTCACCTAGGCACCCAATACTTTCTTATCATAGGGATGGTACTCATTTTCCTTTATTTTATTTTATTTTTTGTTTTAGATTTTATTGATGCTTTATATTTTCATAATGATGACTCGCTGATGTATCTTCCCCTCATTCATTCCTCCTAGGCAACAAATCAAAACAAGAAGGCAAAATAACATAGAAACCTCTTCTCACAGTGTAGACAACATTCTATACCTGTAGCCTCCCACGTCTCAGTCAAATGGAGACAGTTCGGTAAGGTTTTGATAGCTTAAAACTGCACTCTGACTTCTGGAACACTTTGTATTATAGTTACCCAACTTGCTTAAATTTTCAGATTGAAAAGAGAAAGTAATTAGGATAATAGGATCCTAAATTTAGATCTGGAAAAGATTTCAAAGGTCATCCAATCCAACTTCCTTGATACTCCCCATTAAATCTGTGTACTATGAATGGGTAAGAAAATCTATTATTATTTAAAAAAAAGCAACAATCCTCTCCATTAATGAACTGAGTTATTTTAACCATACCTAGAATGCTCATCTCCTTCCCCTCCCCTCAACTTTCATCTCTATCTATTGAATATATTATAATTATTATATATTATCATACTTATATATTGTTATACTTAATATAATATATATGTAATATTATACATTATTGCCCAGAATATACACTTTCTCCTCCAAGAGATCATAGAATTTAGAGTGGGAAGGGGTCTTAGCCATCATCTAATCCAATTCTTTCATTTTACAGATAAGGAAACTGAGGCTTGGAGAATGAAACAAGTTGTCCAAAGTCACATAAGCTGTAAGGAGAAAAGCAGAATTTAAAGCCAGTTCCTCTGATTCCACACATTATTCTTTATGCCATACTTTTCTTCCCTGATGTTCCTAGTTGGAAATGATCTTTCCTTCTTACAACCTGGCATAACACTTTGTACCTTTTTAATGTCCTTATTATACTGTCTCCAGCTGTCCTGAACCATATCTGGCTACTAGACCCAGATGCTTCTGGAGGAGAAAGTGAGGCTGGTGACTTTGCACAGCCCTCCCTCGCTTCAATCCAATTTACTTGCAAGTCATGGCATCATCTTCCTGATGTCATGGTCTTCTTCGAGAATGAAGGACAAACCACACAACAGAATATTGTATTGGGCAGTAGAGTGCAGAATTATATTGTATATTTACTGTTTAGTAATAATCATAGTTATAGTTAGCATTTATGCAGCACTTACTATGTGCCAGGCTTTGTAATTATTATCTCATTTGATCTTTAATATCCTGGGATGTAGGTTCTATTATTATCCTCATTTTACAGATGAGGAAACTGAGGTTAAGTGACCTGCCCAAAGTCATACAGCTAGTAAGTGTCTGAGGCTGGATTTGAACTCAGGTCTTCTTGACTCCAGGCCTGGTATTCTATCTATTGTATCACTTTGCCTCAGTATATGGTATTCTTTATTTGTATGAGAGGCAAGAGTGTCATAATGGTTAGTGATGTCTGTGGAATTAGGAAGACCTAGGTCTAAGTATGGCACCAATATGGTGAGCCTCTAGGAAGTGGGAGGTCACCAGGCTGCCAAAGCAGGGGTGAATCAGCCTAGATTGGAAAAAGAGAAAGTCAAAGCTATGGGCAGATCTGCAGTGGGATCAGATGGTGAATGGCTGTTGCCATTCTGGACTGTTAAGATAGGGATATCCAATAAACCTCCTCTCACCCCCAAAAAAGAAAGAAAAGCAATTTTCTAAAAACCCACCAAATCACTTCAATTCTTTTCTTTGAGTGGCATCTTCTCTCTTTCTTCTCCCTGAGCTTAGACCGCAGCCATGAACAATAGGATGAAGCCAGGAAGATGGGGATAAAGCAGAAGAGATGATTCTCTGTGAGTGTCTCAAAGACAAATGTGTTTGTATCATTCATAGTTTCGTATCCCACACATACACACACCCACTCCGTTACTTCTTACTTCCCACTGTCCATTGAATAATGGATTTTTTTAATCCAGTTCTGTGATTTCATCAGTGTAGGGAGCTTCCAAAGAAGAAACTCTATTTCCAAATGCAAATAGACAACTGTTGCGTGATTCATAGTTTCATAAAGTTGCCCGGGGCGGGGCGGGGGGGTTGCTGAGATAGAGCTATCGATCAATAGACAGAGCATTTATTAAGCCCTTACTATATTCCAGGAGCTTTGTTTTTGCCTCTAATTGACTCCTTATCCCAAATCCCTAAAGTCTGGCTAAGTGCAAAATTACGCTTATGAACACTTCAAACCAAATAACCCTGACAGGAGTTAAGAATATCATGATTAAATATAATACAGTTTTACAATCTGCAGCTCGGCATCATAATTTGAGAATACTGGGCAGCTGAGATTATTTATGGGATTTAACACACACACACACACACACACACACACACACACACACACACACCCCTACCTCTCATTAAGTTTCTTTTAAACCTAGTTTTTAAAAAAATCAACTTCCAAATTCTAATTCCAATTCCATTAAAACCCATTTTAAAACAGAGTAAACAAGGAGGGAATCAAATGGATGTGGGTATTTTGAGACTTATTTGACAGCTATGGAATGGTCTTAGAGGATTTTCGGTGGCAAGAGCCTCAGTGGACTGAAGCATGAAGGGACACTTCTGGTGTGAGGGATAATAGTAATGATAATAATGATCAGACATTTATATGACGCTTATTGTGTGCCTGACACTGTGCTAAGCGCTTGATAATTTTGATCTCATTCGATCCTCACAACAACCCTGTGAGGTCGGTGCTATTATTATTCCTCGTTTTACAGATGAGGAAACTGAGGGAAACAGGGTTAAGTGGCTTGCCCAGGGTCACACAGCTAAGTGTCTGAAGCTGGATTTGAACTTAGGGCTTCCTGACTGTGCCACCTAGCTGCCACATAACAATATTACTGCTTCTGATAAAAATGCTGAATTAAAAGCGGGAGAACATTGTACATAGTAACAGTCACGTTGTGTGGTGACTAATGTTGGTAGACTTAGCCCTTCTCAGCAATGCAAGGATCTAAGACATCTCCAAAGGTCTCATGATGGAAAATGCTATCCACATCTAAAGAAGGAGCTATGGAGTTTGAATGCAGATCGAAGCATACTGTTTGCTATTTTTTTCTTCCGTTGTGTTTTGTTTCCTCTTTCACAACATCAGTAATGTGGAAATATGTTTAATAGGAATGTATATGTATAACCTATATCAGATTGTGAGCCGTCTTGGGGAGGGTGGTGGGTAAGAAGGGGGAGAAAAATTTAAAACTCAAAAACCTATGGAAGTGGTTGTTGATAATTCAAAATAAATTAATTTAAAAAATAATGTTCTGAATTAGAGTCAGAAGCCTACGCTAGGTGTCAGAGAACCTATTAGTTGTGTGAGTATGATGAGGTCTAGAGGTTTAGGGGTACTGGGACCCCGAGATCATGACATACGGATCCTGTCCAAAAGAATTTGACCAAAGCCTTCTTTCAGCCAAAGACAAGGTTTATTAAAGATCCACCATATTAGCCAGACTCTTAAGGAATCTGAGCATCTATGAGCTATAGGTTGTAAGAATCTGAGCAGTGGCTAGATTATAAGAATCTGAGCATCTCAATGGAGACAAGATGGACCTTACATACAGAAGAACTGTGGGAAAGATCTAGGAGTGGCCAAGTAGTCTATGAGGTGATAGAACTCCAAGGACCTGGACTGCTGGGCCAAGGGAGAATGGAATAGGATTAAGGGTGGGAAGTGGCCTGGGGCCATAGGGAGGTAAGACAATGGAGGGCTAGGCTAGGTCAAGGGTAACAGAGAATTGGGAGATTGGCTGTAGCCACAGCAAAAGGCCAATTGATGGAATTATGGCCTCAGGGGAAAGTCAGAGACCTCCTTGATCTAGTGGGAGAGTTCCAGGAGAATCCCTTAGACAAATGGGACCCAAATTATTTTTGGGGTAAAGGGCAAAGGTCCCTGCTTCGGCCCATACCCCATCAAGTACAGTCAAATCACTTAGCCTCCCTGGGCTTCGAAAAGGAACTACAAAACCTGTAATCTCAGATGTCTACATAAAGATGTATAAAAAAATATAGTAAGTCATAAGGTGAACTATGTATCTTAAAATAAACTCATAGGTATCATAAAGACTTAGTGGAATGCATCTTGTAACCAGATAACTGTGTAAGGGTAGATCTTTCTGAAAGGAAGAGAACAGATAAAAGGATTTACTAGATTTACTATTTATTTACTTTTTTATTTATTTGCTATTTATTTAGATTTACTCATAGATTTACTAAATCTATGAGCTAAATCTAAGTTTTAGCACTTAGAAAGGAACTTTGATGCCAATTAATTCAACCTCCTCATTTTACAGATAAGGAAATAACAATAACAATAGCTAACACTAATTTAGCACTCTAAGGTTTACAAAGTGCTTTACTTCTGTTATCTTATTTGATCATTGTAAGGACTTAGTGAGGTAGATGATGTTATTAGTTCCATTTTACTGAAGAGGAGGCTGAGGCTAAGCCAGTTTAGACAACTTGCCAAGGATCACTCAGCTTGTAGGTGTGTGAGGCAGAATTCTGACATGGTCTCCTGACTCCACGTCCAGCACTTTGTCCTCTATGTCGCCTTAAGAAACTAAAGCTTTGGAGGCTTGGGAAAAAATGATTTGCCCAAAGTCACTCAGTCAGTAAATGTCAGAGGATGGGGATTTGAGCTAAGGTCTTCCTATCCCAGGAGAGTGATCTTTCATTTGTGCCATGGGTGGTAAAATAGCACAGTAGGCTAAGATGATATACTCATATAAGGAAATGTCTGAACAAGAAAAGGAACATATGATGAAGAAAGTTTAGGTGAGATTTAAAGGAGCAAATAATAGAAATGATACTTGGGTCTGAGTATATCGCCAATGGGAGCGGCTAGGTTACCCAGGGGATATAGCGCTGGGGCTGGAGTCAGTAGGACTCCTTTTCCTGGATTCAAATCTGGCCTCAGACACTGATTGTGTGACCCTGGGCAAGCCGCTTAATCCTGTTTGCTTCAGTTTCCTCATCTGTAAAATGAACTGGAGAAGGAAATGGCAAATCACTCCAGTATCTTTGCCAAGAAAACCCCAAATGGGGTCACAAAGAGTTAGACACAACTGAAAATGACTGAACAACAACAAATACTTCCAATCATGTTGCCAAGAAAGAGAAATGGATGATGAATTTGGGAAACAGCATAAACTTGACACAGAGACATTGTATTGAAGGCTACAACTATCTGCCTATCTTCTCTCCAGTTACAGCTTTAAGAAGCTATGTCGTCCTCATCTGGAAGAGTTTGCACCATTTTTAGCAAGAGATCCTTAAGTATTTTCACCTAGAATTACTGATTTAGAGCTGAAAAGAATCTTAGAGTCTAGGTCTCTCATTTTCTAGATGAAGAAACTGAGATAAAGGTAATTGAAATGTCTTGTTCTTGCACATAGCTAGCTAGATAAAGCATTTATTAAGTGATTATTATGTACCAGTAACATGTTACTGTTTGTTTCTTGAAGAGGACCACAACATCAGGGAGGTGATCCCATGACTTGCAAGTGAATTGGATTTAAGTGAGGGACGGCTGTACAAAGTCACTAGCCTCACTTTCTTCTCTGGAGCCATTTGGGTCCAATGGCAAGATATAGATCAGGAAAACTTGACATGGCCCTGGATGCAGTGGGAGAACAAGGCCTTTTTAAGCTAAGGTCTTTCCCAGGTCTCACTTTGACAGAGGCAACACCCATTCAGTGATTAAGGTTACCTAATACCAAGCACTAGAGATACAAATAAAAGTAAGTAAAATAGTCCCTCTCTTCAAGGACCTTGTGTTGTGATATAGGAATTCAACAGATAAAGGGGAATTAGAAAGAGGGAGGGTGGTAATGGAGCAAAATAAACTCAAATCTGAATTACCAAAGCCCACCTGGATTCCAGGGATAGAATCCAATTTTCCAGATGGGAGAGAGTGGAGATGATAGCCTGAATTGAATCAAATAGAGATAACTTAGCTAGAAATGTTTGGAAAGGGCTGTGGAGGCCTGGAACTGAGCAAGCTTAGGCCAATCTGGTCCAACAAAGCTCAGGCTTGTTCCACGGTTAGAATCTGATTTTTCTCCATGGAGTTAGTGGAGATGATGGCCCCTGTGGAGTGGAGACCGTATGACTGCAGATGTCTGGAAAGTGACTTACAGTAAGTTTTTGATGCAGCATTTGAACCTATTTCTTCCTGAGTTCAAATTTGATGCCATATCCATCATCTGTCAGGGATTTGAAACCCCATTCACTCTTAGTGCCACCCTTTGCCCCTTTCCAAGATTAGACGTAGCATGAAAATACAAGAAATCTATTTTTAGTTGTGTGATTCTAACTTGTGAGAACAAGAAAACTTATAGAAATCTCCCCAAATTTTCATTTTTATTCGCAAGCCACAGAGCATGTTTCAGATAGAAATCCCAAGATAGCTTTCAGATACTCTTCAGATTGGTTGGATACTTACCAAAAGAGAGGCCATCAGACCTAAATTGTAGACCAAAATGTGGACCTAAAAGGTCTACAAAGTGACCAGGGGAATAAGAAATGACCACTCTGTTACCAGTCATGCTGTTCCTGGGCCTTACCAGGTGACACTTGAGCCAAGTAATTTGACCTCCAGTACCCTTCTTTGTCAAATGGAGTCTGAAGGGGTGATGTGGGAATTATAAATGTCTTCAAAATGCATTAAAGATGAAAGTGGAAATTTTCTTTCTAAAACATTTCTGGGTCTTGAGATTTGTCCAACTTCTAATAGCACAAAGTGGAATAGATGGTAATAAAAATGCTAATGAAGTGTCTGTTGTATTAGAAATATGATGCTGGTCACCCACTCTCAGCCATGTTGAGTTGTTTTCCTCTTAGTGGTAATAATTTGCAACATTGATCCGTACCCTCTCCGAGTTCTTTTGTCCAATGAAGTATGTTTATGAGATGACTTGGCAGAGTGAGGCATCCTCTCTATGGCCATGGACTGCGATAGTTGGAGATTGAAACTAGAATCCTAGGGTCTTTTGCCCCATTCTCACCAGCTAAACCAACCAGGCACATGCGTGAGTGTGCATACAAACACACAAACACACATACACACACGAATTGATAAATTTAGAAATAGCATAGAACATTGTATCAGTAGAAATGATTTTGAAAGGTCAACTAGCCTATCATGGCATTTTTGTATAGTGGAAAGGTTAGTCTGCTTGCCACAAATCTCTCCATACATGAGTCCATCATCTTCTTAGCTGTCAAAGTATTCTTTTTGGGGGGGGGGGGCTAGGCAATGGGGTTAAGTGACTTGCCCAGGGTCACACAGCTAGTGAGTATCAAGTGTCTGAGGCCGGATTTAAACTCAGGTCCTCCTGGCTACAGGGCCGGTGCTCTATCCACTGCACCATCTAGCTATTCCCAAAGTATTCTTAAAGCACAGGTCTGACCACATTGCCCCCTATTCAATAAATTATAATGGCTGCCTATTGCACCCAAGACCAAATAGATCAGAAGTCTTCATAATATGTCTTCCTCATCTTTCCAGTCTTAAACCTTAACACCTACCTCTCCCCTGCCTACCCTGAGATTCAGTGACACTGGCCTCTTTTCTATTCTTCAAAGGAGGCACTCTATCTCCTGACTCTGGGAATTTTCACTGGCTGCTCCCCATGCCTGCACTCCTCTCCATCCTCATCTCCACCTCCTGACTTCAAGTCTCAGCTAAAATCCCGTATTTACAGGAAGCCTTTCCTGATTTTTTACCTGTCTGTTGATTATTTATCTTTATAATGTTGTTGCTATGGATTATTCTCCTAGTTCTGATCCTTTCACTCTGAATCAGTTCATACAAGTCTTCCCAGATTTCTCTGAAACAGTCTTTTTCATTATTTCTTACCCAACAATAGCATTCCATCATATTTATATATCATAACTTATTTTTGTTGTTCAGTAATTTCAGTCGTATCCAACTCTTTGTGAACCTATTTTTGTTTGTTTGTTTTTTTGTTTTTGGCAAAGATGCTGGAGAGGTTTGCCATTTCCTTCTCTAGCTCATTTTACAGATGAGGAAATTGAGGCAAACAGGGTTAAGTGATTTGCCCAGGGTCACACAACCAGTAAATGTGTGAAGCTAGTTTCGAACTCAGGTCTTCTTGACTCCAGGCTCTATCCACTGTGCTACCTAGCTGGCCTCATAACTTATTTAGCCATTCCCCAATTGATAGACATCTCTCTTCATTTCTCCTTCTCTGCTCTTACAAAAAGTGCTACTATAAATAGATTTGTACACATGGGTCTTTTCCCTTCGACTTTGACCTCTTTAGGGTAGTGTGGTATAACTAGGCCAAAGAGTATGAGCACTTTAGTGACTTTGGGGTCACTGCTTTCATAATGGGTATACCAACTTACAGCTCCACTAACAATGCAGTGACATGTCTGTTTTCCTACAGGCTCTCTAACTTTCGTCACTTTCCTTTTTGGGGGGTCGTCTTTGCCAATCTTATGGTGTAAGGTGGATTCTCAGAGTGGCTTTAATTTCCATTTCTCTAATTATTAGTGATTTGGAGCATTTTTCATATAGAGATAGAAAGATCCCTATCTCTTTTCAAGTTTCTGATCAAATACCTCCTCCTCTAAGAGTGCTTTCCCAATTCTCCTAGTTGCTAGTGTTTCCCTCTGAAATGAATCTATTTTCTCTGTATATATTTTACGTTCATTGATATGTGTACATGTTTTATCCCCTTAGTAAATTATATAGCATGATGAACATTTATTAAGCACCTACTATGTGCCAGATATTGTGCTAAGCAGTAGGGATAAAAATCAGAAAGAGAAAGACTGTCCCTGCCCTCCTGGAGCTTCCAATCTGATGGGGAAAGACAACACCCAAAAAGAAGTGGGGTGGGTTGGGGTGGGAAGGAGAGATGAGGCATCTCATCCCCAACTGCATGATAATAGTGGAGTGGAAACCCAGCATGCAGCTGGCGGGAAATGAAGAGAGGCCTGGGCTTCTGGGCTCTCTTTAAAGGGAGGCTTTGGGAAAATTTTTTGTTTTTTGCTTTTGTTCTGCTCTCCAGCTGTCCTTTCAGAGATACAGAAGCAATTGAGGGCACTGCTGAAGTGTAAGAACCAAAGCTGAAGCAATCTTCATGTTGACTAGTTTTGTGGTGATGAGCTTATCTTGGGAGGGGGAGGGGATGGAATGATGATGGCAAAGTTAACAAGCAGTGCAACTAGCGTATGCAAATGAAAAAACTCCCAGAAGATAGCAACTATTTCCTTTCAGTCGTTATATCCTCAATATCTGGCACAGTGTCTTCCTCATGGATGTTCCTGACTCTGTTTGGGATTTTCTTAACAAAGATCCTGGAGTGGTTTGCCATTTCCTTCTTCAGTTCATTTTACAGATGAGGAAACTGAGGCAAACAGGGTTCAGTGACTTGCCCAGGGTCACATAGTTAGGAAGTGTTTGAGGCTGATTTGACCTCAGGAAGATGTCTACCTGACTTCGGGCCTGGCATTCTATCCACTGCACCACCTAGCTGCCACCTAGCTAATTCAGAATTGGGGTTTGGTAAGGCATGGAGGTGAAAAGACCAGGGGTCCAAGGTGACATGAAAAAAATGCCAAATTCAGCATCAAGGTTGGAGGACAGTGGAGAGTTGAACTGGTCAACCATCTAGTCAAGAACACACCGGAACACGTGATACAGTGGAAGAATTTGGAGAGTTGGAAGGTCTGGAGGACATGGTGAGTGTCAAGAATAGGTTTAGGAAGAATAAAGCAGAAGGAAAAATAGAAGGATAAGAGAAATTAATTCAATTTAATTCCAGAAGCATTTATTAAGAATCTTCTATGTTCTGGGGACGATGATAGAAAAAAAATGAAAACAGTCCCTTCCTTCAAAGAGCTTACATTTTATTGGGTTAGGATCAAAAAGTAGACATCTATATCTCTGACTGATACTGATAGCATAGTATTGGATAATAAAATTAAAATTGTAGCTGTTTTGGTGGGTAGCTGAGACGGCCTGAAGATGTAGGTCATGGATATTGAGAGCATGTAGCTATTTCATTTCTGTCTTTTTTCTCCCCAGTGCCTAGCAGAATATCTGGTACATGATAGATTCCCAATAAATGCTTATTGATTTATTTGTTGTTTGATTAAACCAACTCTAAAGAGTTATAGAATCATGAGTTATAATTACAAGATTGAAACAAAAAAAAAAGGAACTACATTATTAGGTAAGGGTTAGTTGTTGTGAAGTCTTATGTTCTTAGAATTTCAAAAAAATGCAGTTCACTTATTCCAAATGCAGTCCATTTATGTTGAAATGACACAATTATTATACAGTTTCTGTGATTATATAGTAATTTATGCTCCATTAATTTCAAAGTGCTTTAATTACTGTAAGAAAGCCCATGAGATATGTCTTATAATTACAAAACCAACCAGGCCATTTTCCAAAAGAGTAGAAATGATAATCATTCTGTTTGGAAGTTTCAAGGAAAGCTAATTTTCAGAATCTCTACAGTAGACTTGGGGTTAGCAGGAAAACTTATTTTTGTTTCTATAGGGCTTTCACATTCTCTTGTCCAAGGTAATTTTGATACTTGAAGGGACCTATGATCTCATTGAGATAGGAGCTCCCTCTAATGGTGTGGGTTACCCCCATTCAATCCTCCCATGTTTGTCAATCAATAAACCACCTGATCAACCAGTGAGCATTTATTTATTAAGTGCCTACTAATATGTCTTCAAACTAACTGTATAAATCCTCCATTGGAGTTCCACCCAATGTGTTGTTCTAAATCATTTGACACTGTATGTATACCAGTAGAGCAAGTGGGGTCACCTCTCTCTACATCACTGTTTCGTCCTCTTTTCTGGTTATCTTTCTAATGATATATTTTATGTTGTTTTACCTGAATAATTTTTTTTTGGTTATCTGTTTTTTATTTGGTTTCTGTTTGGTTATCTGTAGCATGCCATTTTTGACCTCTCCCTTACTCTTTGAGTGAGCTACAAATTTAATTTTTCAGAGACTGTGTGTGGTATTCTATAACTCACAGCCATAAACTACCAAATAGAAAAATTTTAGTTGTGTCCAACTTTTTGTGATCCCATTTGGGGTTTTCTTGGCAAAGATATTGCAGTAATTTTCCATTTCCTTCTCAGTTCATTTTACAGATGAGGAGACTGAGGCAAACAAGGTTAAGTTTGCACCTTTCAGAGTTTGACAATTTTGCTAATTGAAAGGGACAAAAACAACAAATATGGGACTTTCATATGTCAGAATCACTAAGAAAGCAGCCTGTAGAGACAATGTACTTACTCAGGGTAAAAATTGTAAAAAGTGTCCTGTTTCCCAGTATATAATTTGCTTGTAATTGATAGGAATACTTGGGAGTTGATAGTTTGAAAGGCCTGACTCCAGAACTGTTTTGCTATTATTGTACAAATGTGGGTTGTTTGGTTCTGGCTTAACCATCAGAAATGAGGATTTTGTTAATCACCCCAAACTGGAAGTGATATTTCTCACTGAAGGGACTCTGTTTTGGACCAGGAAGAGGGTCTAAGAAAAGCCCACAGAGCAGAATGGCAGAAGAAAGTCATTCCCTTTCTCTGTATCATTTCTTGCTTCTTGGAAGAGCTAATTGGCAACAGAAAGGTTTTGCAACCTTTCTTTCCACTGCTCCCTGCAAGACCTAAGTGGTCAGAGAGAGGTTTTATCTTGTCTCTGCACTTTCATCTACTGTCAGGCAGGTAGAACCCCTCAGTGCCTGCAAAGGGATGAGAAGTGAGGTAGCTCTATAAGTCCAAGGCCTAGGGTCTCTGCTAAATCTAAAAGAGTGCATCACTATTTCAGCAGCAAAAAGGAGCAGCCTAGCCCAGCAGATGAGCAGAGCAGCCAGGGTGATGAGAGGCTCCTATGAGATAATTGATAAAAAGTACTTTGCAAAACTTAAAGTCCCATGTAAAATGACAATAACAATAACAACTATTATTAGAAATATTATGATTATTATTAACCTATTACCATGAGCATAGTCTCTAGTTACCAGGCATCCAGTCTGGTGATGACTTTATTCCCTGAGTCTTTTCCTGCACTCTTGCCAAGCTCAAGAGATGTTATAGTGGCATAGAGCAATACAAGAAAGAGTGTGCTGGTAAATGTTTAACAAACGGGCTCTCTGGTAAAAAAAAAAAAACATGTAAAACACTTTAAAGTTTATTCTATTTTCTTAAGTCTAGATAATTGGCAAAACAATAAGTTGAGTCCTGATTGTAGTGATTTCTGAGGTGTCAATGCTCATACTTAAAAATGAACAGTCAGCTTTCACAAGCCAGTTTGAACTAGCCCCAGTCCACCCCTGAGAGCAGCCCAGAATTAGACAATTGGCCCAGGAGAGGAACAGGAGAGCAGGTCAGCTTAGAGGTGAAACAGCCTGTCTGTGCATCAATTTGGCATAACAAAGGAGCCACCCATTCAACACCGACACCGTGCCCATCAACTTATCTTTTTTTTTGGACTATTCCTGAGTAAAAGAAAGGACCTCAAGGCCCAAAGTTCCAGAGCTGTGAGTTGCGGTGAGCACATGGATTTTCTACACCTGTGTCTTCATACAAAAAGGTCTTTAATTTTGTGTCCATTTTCCCCCATGGTTATTGTGTTGCATTGGTAGGAGAATGAATCCCATTTTCCTGGGTGGAATGTTATACAGTTAATCTTTCCTTAGCTTCTTTTTAGTAAAATGTTTTGAGTTAAAGGAGTCAGCTGGCTGATTGGTTAAATGCGGAGCACACCAGAGGGGGCTCAGAAGGTAGAAAATGCGATCAAGGTTACTCCAAGAATCTGGAGAGAGTTGTAGCAGCTTTTCTGAGGAAAACCTGACCCACCAGCATAGGTTCAGTTTGGAGTGAGTGAGCTCAACCAGAGAGACATAAAATCAAGGGTTGGGGGCACCCACTATATTTGGTATATTATTATCTAGACTAGAGACATTTTTAGCCCCTTTTGTCCTTTGTGGATTGTTAGGTTTTTCAGTAATTACAAGTATAATTTGCAGTGTTCTAAAGCCTGACTAACGTCATTGACCCAATGTTATCTGCAAGGAGTAATATCTAGAAAATTGCCTGTCGTCACCAGGATCTTTCTCCATCGATATAGAAAGCTGCTACCGGCTGTAAGAGCTGTGCTTATGTGTTCCTCTCTCTGCTCAGGATAGTCAGAGAATGTGCATAGGCTTGGTGTCAGAAAGATAAAGGTCCAAATCCTACATCAGACATTCACTAGCTGTGTGACCCTGGTCAAGTCACTCAACCTTTGTGTGCTTCAATTCCACATCTGTCAAATGAAGGTGTTGGACTCAATGGCCTCTAGGGTCCCTTTCAGTTCTAAATCTATGATTCCATGAGCGTATAATCTTACGAATTTGGAAGCATAATAAATAGGAAAAATATTTGAAAATCCCTTAAGACTCCTATAGTAAATTCTTTTTCTTCCCCCAACAAAGTTACTGAAGCTACTGCATTTTGATTCTGACCTCACTGTCCTTAATGCATTGCATGAGGAAGTCTAAATAGCAGCAAGCCAAAATGGGAAGAATCATTGCACAAACCCAGAGTGGAGGTCTGTGAAGGACTGTCTGATGTTGGCAACTACCAGGTTGGCATTGTGGCAAGATTAGGGTAAGATCTGGGTATTTGGAAGTCGAGGCAGGGGCTGTGGTAGGCAGAGTCGTGGTGAACTGGGATGGGCTGGGTACGGAGAAGCCCTGAGGCAGTGGGCAGTGCTATGTGAGATAAGCTGGGTGCAAGGAAGTAGCCGGAGCTTGTGCTCCTGAGGCAAGAGGCGGTGCCACGTGGGAGTGGGACAGCAGAGGACAAGTTCCCTTTGCTTAGTCCCCTCCCTATATGCAACGTCAACCCTAGACGCCTCCTTCCTGTGACCTTCCTGACTTCCTGGGTCCCTTTGTGTAGCACTGACCCCAGACGCCTCCTTCCTGTGTCCTTCCTGACTTCCTAGGTCATGTACTCTGTCTATGCACTAATCCCAGATGCCTCCTTCCTGTATCCGGTCCTAGCCTCCTACGTCACTCCCTCTCCCTTGGTGTGCTAAACTCAGACAGCCCCTTCCGGTATCTGACCCTACAATCATTGGCTAGTAAGCGGGCTGGGGAGGAGGGGCTAAGTAGGTACTTAAGGAACGAGTGTGGTCAGATCACGTGCTCTCTCTGCTCCTGCTCTGTTGCTCTGGCCTTCCTGCTTAGCCTTGCTGTGATGGCTTGCTGTGATGGCCTCTGAATAAAGCTCTGGTGTTGGCAGCCTCCTGATGGCTCGTGTCTGTGTGTTTAGCTGGTTGAGGACCGAAGAGTGATGAGTGAGTATGACTCTGGCAGCCTGCTCCTTATAGGAGGAGTGTTCAGCGCTGCCGGCATAAGGTTGGCGCGGCCGGTACAGAGGTCCATGCTGGACTCAACACAGTTTTGAGGGCATTGAGGGGCTGATGCATAAGAGAGCAGAAAAAGGGGAGAAAATGAAACACCTGGGAAAAAACTTAAGGACCTTATTATCATCTCCCCCATTAGACTGTGAGCAACTTGAGAGGCATCCCCAGCACCTAGCACGGTGCCTGGCACATAGTAGTTGCTTAAAAAATGTTAATTGATGGAATAACTTTTTTTTTTTAAAGTAATCAATTACTACTGACCCATATACCTCATTTTCCATTTCTATAAAATCTTTATTTTACACACACATACATCTTGAAGGTCCATCAAGGTAAATGTAGGCTTTTGCAAATGGCATTCTATTAGCAAGTCTCATATTCAGTCCCACTACTGACTGAAAGGTACAAAGAATCTATCCCCACTATTTATTGCTTGTCATGAGATTCAGTAGAGCAAAATGCTGCCTGAAAGACTCTTCTTTACTAAGATTTCTTCCACATATGTTAAAATCATACAAAATGCCTTAAAACTTGCCACAACAGAGATAACTTTGTTTGAGGACCCTCTGACTATTAATATCAAGAGAGACATAAAACAAAGCCACATAATGTGGCCAAAGGTGTGTGTCACACATATGAAGGATGTTAAGCAGAGGGGCCGAATCAAAGAGGGCTTCCCTATAAATGGTAAAGTCCAGGGACAGCTAGGTGCTACAAGTGGATAGAACACTGGCTCTGGAGTCAGGAGGACCTGAGTTCAAATCCAGCCTCTACTTACTAACCGTTTGATCCTGGGCAAGGTACTTAACCCTGATTGCCTCCAAAAGAGGACTGGTGAAGTCCTTTCCAAATGTAACCTAGTTTTAAGATCTCACTATAACAGACACCTCTTCTAATGACTTTAGAGGTGATTGAAAGGCCTGGATGGGTCAGAGGAACAAAGGGAGGTACTGTGCATGAAGTAGATTAAAACTAGACGCCAAGAAAAGTTTTAATTGTCAGGTTAATGCTTGCTTTTTCACACCTGGTTGGTTATTAGCAAGACAATTTTTTTTTTCAGGTGTAAGAGGGAAAGGGATTTCACTCTAATTTCCTCAGTTATCTGAGGATAGTTGGCTATACTAGAATAAACAAAACCCTACAGAGGTCACGCTTCAGGCTGTGGACAATGCTTAGAAATAGGACTTTTTATGAGAGTGAGAGGCATATGTAGTAACCTGAGGACCTAAAAGAAATCAAGGTAGGTCTAAGGAAAATTAGGAAAAAAGTCCTAAATCAACATGTAATATGCTTTTCATTTCTTCCTTTTTTTGGTGTGGTTTTCAAGGAAATCGGCATCTTTGGAGGAAATGAATGTATTTATTGCAGGCAGATGCTTACAGCCCCTTTGCCCTGCAATAAAGAAAACAGGAGAAAGAAAGCTGTAGGATTGGAAAGTGGGCGTGAAAGTGGCTCTGGATAAATGCATATGGAACCAGGGTTTGTGGATCTGATATGATTTTGTTGGTATCATAATCTTTCAAAGCTATTTGAAAAGCAGCATCAACCATCTTTATCCCTGGGGTGCATTCTGCTCTCTTTGTGAGATGGAAAAGAGAGATGTTGAATTGTCCTTACGAAGGAGCATGGAAAATCAATCACTATCAATCCTGATATATCAGGAAGTGGGTTTTCAAGTGTTAGCATATTAATAATCAGCCTCTCCTGTCTCCTTTTTTCACAAGGTATTGCTTTTTTTGCATCCAAAATTATTATATGCCTGAGGGAAGAGGTCGGGCTTCCCTGAAATTCATAGCAATGTGTTGTTCTTTCCCTTTTCTTCTGCAGTCTCTGCCGCATGTAATACTGTGTATTATGTTTATATGTGTTTATGGATGATCCCACTACTAGACAGTAAGTTTCATGACTCAAGAATTACGTCTTATTGAAACTTTACATCTCTCCCTGAACCTTGTTCAATGCTCTCTTCAAAATTAGTACTTAGTGAATGTTGAATGAATGAGTGAATACATTTTCATGAAAGTTTAATGTATTCATATCACTTTAAGATAGACGTATTATTTGGTCAATCAATTGACAAGCTTTTTATTAAGCATCTACTATGTGTGAGGCATTGTACTGGGGATGCAGAGACAAAAAAATAAAAACAGTCCCTGTCCTCAGGGACCTTACATTCTGTTGGGGGTTACCTAAGTAAGTATGTACAAAAGAAACAAAAGTAAATACAAGGTAATTTTTTTAGAGGTGGGGTGGGGTGCAAGATGTTAGCAGTAGGAAAGACTCCATAGAAGATGGTGCCTGAGCAGAGTTTTGAAGGAAATAAGAGTTTTTAAGAAGTAGCTGTGAGGACGGAAGGTAGGCCGATCATAGAGGAAGGCCAGTGCAAAGACATGAACACAGGAAGCAGGACTATCGAGTGTGAAGAATAACAAGAAGGTCAGTTTGACTGGACAGAGTTCAGAAAGGTTAACAGAGGTTCCAGTAAAGTTAGAAAGGAATTTTTGGACCAACCTGGGAAGGGTTTTAAAAGCCGAAGAACCTTATCATTGATCAGGGAAGGAGACCATAGGCACTATATACTCTGTCTTGGTTAGATCACATCTGAAGTCTTGTGTCCGGTTCTGGGCACCACCTTTTAGAAAGGACATTCAGAGCTAGAAAACATTTAGAGGAGGGAAACCCAGAAAGTGAAAGTCTTTTAAGACTAGCTGAAGGACCTGAGTGACATTTAACCTGGAAAAGAGAAGAAACAAGAAAAATAATGTTGCAAAGAAATGTTAGCTGTCTTCAGGTGTTCAAAGGGATGTCATGGGGACAGAGGGATTGCACTTACTCTTCCTGGCCTCAGGCCACACAGAAGAAAGTGAATAAATGAGAAGATTGATAGTGTCAGTGAGAGTTCCCTTAACTAGGGGCAGCAACATCTTTGCTTCTTTCCTCCAGCGCTAATGCTTCAGGTGTGGTGAATTTGAAACATTTCAAGACATATATGTTATGTGATTACAATGGGCTCCTGGCACCCTTAAAGCAAAATTAAAAGTCCTGAAAATAGTTTAAGCCACGTCAAGTCACTCTAGTGCCTTGAACAAGTTCATCAATCAAGATGGAGGGAAAGTGAGAGGAGTGAGAATTATATTGCTCCCAAACAGGTGTTTTCTAAAAAAAAAAAAACCAAAAAAAAAAAAACCACAAAAAACAAAACCAAAACCCAACCAAGCTTCATGCTGTTTAGAGATCAGGATTACACCACATAGTTTGTTGCTCAGTTCAAAGGGGTTGTCAGATATAGACCCTGGCAAGTTTATATAATGCCATGCCGAGTAGAAATGGGTGCTGGCCATCTTAAGTATCCCTTCTTGGGAGAATATAAGTAGCTCTGTTAACTAAGCTGGTTTCTCATTACATTTGGACCTCTAGGGTTATTCATGCTATCTGTGTCAGAATTGCTTTTGATTATTATTGGATGTTGGAATGAAACATTTCAGACATATAAAGCTGGAGTGAACTCCATTTTACAAATATTTCTTGGTTATAAATAGCCAATCCACCAACTAAAATGCATTCATGAACGGCATTGAAAAATTACCCATATCCTTGGGAAAATCCACATTAGGTCATATGCCATAAATCTTACTAAATATCCTTTTTTTTTTCTTTTGGTGAGGCAATTGGGGTTAAGTGACTTGCCCAGAGTCATACAGCTAGGAAATATTATGTGTCTGAGGCTGGAATTGAACTCAGGTCCTCCTGACTCCAGGGCTGGTGCTCTATCCTCTCTGCCACCTAGCTGCCCCAATATCCTTTCTTTAGAGTGTGGTTTAGTGACAAGAACACTTGCTCTCAAGTCCAAAGACCTGGGTTCAAATTCTGACTCTGATACTAACAAGTTGTGTGACCTTGGGTAAGTCATTTAATTTCTCTGGGCCTCCAGTTCCTTATTTGTAAGATGAAGGAGTTGTATGAGATGTTCTCTGTGGTCTCTTTCAGCTTTATGTCTATGATCCTATCCTGGTGGTGTCTATTATAGCTAAAGTAGTACTCTGGTCGTCATCATAGTTTCCATATAAATGTAGGCCATTATCAGTTTCCAAATCTGTTTTTCTTTGGACCATAGCTAGGTAGCACAGATAGACAAAATATTTGTGAGGCACTCACAGTGTTTTAGGCACTGTGCTAAGTGTTAGAAATACAAATATGAAAATAAAAGATAGTTTCTACCCTCAAGGAGCTTCCATTCTAATGGGGGAAAACAATACATAAAAAAGAACTGGGAAGCAGAAGGAAGGCTGCAATAGAGTGGGTGGGAAATTGGAAAAGTCCAGAGTTAGGAGTGGAGCTGGAAGAGCATGATACAGAGACGTCTTGAACTTATCCTAAGTGCTTCTCTTCTATTGATTCATCCTTAGTAAAACTGAAATCAGACATAAAATGAGGGGATGTAAGACGGAGAACTGGAAAGGACTTTTGAGGTCATCTATCTCAACTCATATAAACAAGAGCAAATCTTAAAAAAACAAATTTTACCTTATTTTTCTCTTATACATTCTCAAGATTCCTTCTCTCCAACTTATTTGCTTTTGGAAATGAAATTAACAAGATGTTTGTTTTTCTTGAAGCTCCAAATGCCAAAATGTCACACTTTAGAGCTAGTTGCCTTTTTAATCCTGACTGATTTGCAGATTTTCAAATTATAAAGTGAAGTTTCTGTATCATTAAGCTAAAAGGACAATCTTTGAAGTCATTGATATTCATTCACATTCATACATTTTTTCATGGATAAACATGAGGCTGTTAATGAATAGTCAGAGAATGTGGATAATAACCAACAATGTATGCAGCCTTCATCAAGGAACCATTCCTGTCACCACCAAAATGCACATGTGAAAATATTGTTAATTCTTAAGAAATGCTGTTGAAGCTGATATACTTTTTAATAGCATTTTGGATTAGTTAAATTCAGGAAAGAAATGTTAAAAACAATAATACTAGGTATGCCTTTGGCAGATTACAATAACTGTTATCATTGCATACTTTTAAGGGGTTTGTAAGTTTAGTCTTCAAGGGATTAATTTATTTATCCTGGGCTCAAAATGCAGCCCCTACAATTTATGCCGTCACTAGGTGGCAGTAGTAGAGTACATGCATACAGGTGTGCACATTAACCTGGACTTTTCCTAAAATGGCATAGGAATCATAGACTTAAAGCAGGAAAGGACTTTGGAGGTAATCTAATCCGACTCCCTCATTTTACAGGTTAGGAAACTGATTCCCAGAGAAATGAAGTGACTTGGTCAAAACCATCCTAGTGTTAAATGGTAAAGCCAGTATTTGACTCTTGTGATTTTACCAGTGACCTTTTTCTTCCTTCCTTCCTTCCTTCCTTCCTTTCTTTTTTCCTTTCTTTCTTTCTTTCTTTCTTTCTTTCTTTCTTTCTTTCTTTCTTTCTTTCTTTCTTTCTTTCTTTCTTTCTTTCTTTCTTTCTTTCTTTCCTTCTTTCTTTCTTTCCTTCTTCCTTCCTTCCTTCTTTCCTTCCTTCCTTCCTTCCTTCCTTCCTTCCTTCCTTCCTTCCTTCCTTCCTTCCTTCCTTCCTTCTTCTTCCTTCCTTCCTTCCTTCCTTCCTTCCTTCCTTCCTTCCTTTCTTTCTTTCTTTCTTTCTTTCTTTCTTTCTTTCTTTCTTTCTGTCTGTCTGTCTTTCTTTCTTTCTTTCTTTCTTTCTTTCTTTTTGGTGGCACTTCATATAAACTTATTTGGGCAGTCAGGTGGTGCTGTAGTGCATAGGGTGCTGGGCCTGGAGTCAGGATGACTCATAAAATTTGTCCTCACACACTGGCTGTGTGACCCTGGGCAAGTCACTTAACCCCATTGGCCTTATCTGAAAAATGAGGTGGAGAAGGAAACACAAACCACTCTAGTTTCTTTGATAAGAAAACCTCAAATGGGGTCATGAAGAGTCAGACACGACTGAACAACATATTTATTTAACAACAACTTATTTAACACTTGAGGTTTGCAAAGCACCTTATATACATGATCTCATTTGATGATTCCAACGATCTTGTGAGGTTGGAACTAGAACTATATTATCAACTAATTTTGCAGGCTGTGAAGTGGCAAAGGTGGGATTGGAACTCACGTCCTCTCAACAAAATGTCCAGCTCTCTGGCCACCATATCCTCTTGATGTCTCAGTGACTAGTGTAGTGAGAAGAGCATCACCCATGGAGTGTCAGAAGACCTGGGATCATACATTCTCTCTGTCACTACGTGACTTTGAGCGAATTCTGTTGTCATTGAGTCGTTTCAGTTGTGTCCAACTCTTCACAGACCTGAGTTGGCAAAGGTAGTGGAATGGTTTGCCATTTCCTTCTCCAGCTTGTTTTGCAAATTAGGAAACTGAGGCAAGTAGGGGTAAGTAACTTACCCAGGGTCACATAGCCAATAAGTGTCTGAGGCCAGATTTGAACCCATGAAGATGGGTCTTCCTGATTCCAAGCCCAATGTTTGATCCGCTGTGCCACCTACCTGCCTGAGCAAGTTCTAGGAATCTTTTAATTGCCCCATAGTGCCTTCCAACTTTCAAGGTATTTGCTCTCCCCATTGAAATTTTCCACTTCCTCTTTGCTGTAAATAAGTCTCTGCATTTAAAATAGGTGGACTTGAGAGACTGGACTGGGAGACAGGAGAGACCTGAGTTCACAACCTGCCTCTGAATCTTACTAACTGAGTGACCATGGATGAGACATTTAATCTCTCTGAATTTCAATGTCCTCATCTGTAAAATGGGTACAATACTACCTAAATTATGTTTGCCAGTTTTGTAGAGTATAGGTTGGAGACAGGAGAGAACAGAGGAAAGGAGACAAATAAAACTTTTGTAATAATTTAGGAGAGAGGTAGGGAGGGCCTGAACTAGGGTATATATCAATATATATACATTGATATATCCATATATCTATATATCTATATATATATAGATATATGGATATATCCATGTCAATGGATATAAAGGGATGAATGCAAGAGATGTAGAGATAGAAACAAGCCAGCGGCTGATTAGATATTGGGGGGATGTTGATGAAAAGTAAAGAATCAAAGATAATTCCAAGGCTATGAACCTGAAAGGATGGTGCTGTCCTGGACGGAAATAGGGAATTTTGGAAGAAAGAAGTGTTTTTTGAGGGGAAATGATTGTCCTACAGTGCTGGTCTGGCCATGTCCCCTACCTACTCCATAAACTCCGGTGCTTTCTTATTACCTGTGGGTTCCAATACAAACCCCTCTGTTAGACATCACAATTTTCCACTACTTGTCCCCTTCTTACCTTTCTAGTCTCATTTCTTATTCCGTCCTACTTGATTCTTCTCTGGGATTCCTGTACCAGGACATCCTTTGAACCTGGTACCTCTCCCCTTCAGCTTTCTTTTATGACTTATCTCTCCCTATTAGAATGGAAGCTCCTTGAGGGCAGGGACTGTCTTTTTTTTTTTTAAGGCAGTAAGGGTTAAGTGACTTGCCCAAGGTCACATAGCTAGTAAATATCATATGTCTGAGGCCAGATTTGAACTCAGGTCCTCCTGATTCCAGGGCTGGTGCTCTACCCACTGCTCCTTTTAGCTGCCCCCCCTCTTTTTTTTCTTGTTTGCATTCCCAGACCTTAGTACAGTGCCTCCAAGTTCATAGTATGTACTTATAAATGCTGACTGGCCTGCCTATCTGCTGATCCTACTCACCCTGTGGTCCGTGCATATAGACCAGCTTGTTGTTCTTAACGACACACTCACTATCTCTTATTTCCCTGCCTTTGCACAGTCTAGCCCCTATACCTACAATGTCCTCTTAAAATTCCTGGTTTTTCTCAAGACTCAGCTCAAATGTCACCTTCTGCAAGAGGCCTATCCTTCTCCCCCTCAGGTGCCAGAGCCATTCCCTTTAAGGCTAATTTGAATCCCATTTGTGTATGTATGTTGCTTCCCCTATTAGCACAGAGATTATTTTATTTTTGCCTTTGTATCTCCAGTGTCCGGCATGGAGTAGGTACTTAATTAATGCTTACCGATTGATACACAGCACATATGGAAGGAGTAAACACACCAATGAGTGGTGGAAAAAATTCATCAAGAAACATGACAGTCTGCCATAGTGGAAAGAGCAACTGACTCAGAATCATTAGATTTGTGTCTAAGGCTCGTATGACGTTCATTTCAATTTGACAAAATGAATTTCTAAATGCTTATTGGGTGTGAAGCCTCTCTTTGTCTCTCCAGGGGCATTAGGGAAAACTTCACAGGAAAGGGGACATCTGAGGAGAAACTCGAAGGAAGATCAAGATTCGGAGAATGAGAAGAGTCCTGGAATGCCAGGCATGGAGGACAGCTTCTATTAATGCAAAAAAGCAAGAGATGGAATATCCAGTTTGGTTGGATCATAGAGCATGCCAAAGGAAGGGAAGGGAAGACTGGAAAGTTAGGTTGCAACTAGATTACAGAGAGCCTTAAATGTCAAACTGAAGAGCCTATATTTTATGCCAGAGGAATTAGGAAACTACTGAAGAATTTTGAGCTGGGAAATGACAAATTCTGACCTGTGCCTTAAGAAGATCATTTTGGCAGCTATGTGAGGAATGGATTAAAAAGGGAGAAAAGATCGGAAGCAGAGAGATCAATTAAGAGGCTACCATAGTTGTCCAGGGGAGAGATGATGAGGGCCTACAGCTGGTGTGATGGGGGGTGGGTGGGCATTTCTCCTTATCTTGTCCATTCTCAGGCCCTTCAGGCCACTTCCTAGATCTTGTTATGCTTTGCAGCCCCTTCTCCAACATTCACCTCCTTGTGGAACTGAAAGTCCCACCCCTGTGATTGCTTATGTACTCTCCATCCCATAGCACCCACACTTTTCCAGCTCCAGCTCTGAGAATGGGAATAAAATTAACACTACAATTCTCTTTAAGGACATGTCAAGCAATTGTCTTATTGCTCCTATCACTATTCCCTCTGACTTCCTCATCGAAAACCCTTCTCCCTGGCCACGGTTTCCCTATTGGTGTTGTTTTCCCCTATTTTTCTCCTTTAAGGTCTTGCTTGCTTGTGTATGTATCACCAGCATTTAGCAGAGTGCCCAGCACATTGTTTTTGTTGTTGTTCAGTCATGTCTGACTCTTTGTGACCCTGTCAAAGATACTGGGAGCGGTTTTCCATTTCCTTCTTCAGTTCATTTTACAGATGAGGAAACTAAGGCAAAAAGAGTTTAGTGACTTGCCCAGGGTCACAAAGCTAGTAAGTGTGTGAGGCCAGATTTGAACTCAGGAAGATGAATTTTCCTGTCTCCAGGCCTGACACTCTATCCACTGTGCCACCCAGCTGCCCAGCCTATTGTTAGCACATGATAAGTATTTTTAATTCAGTCACTCATTCATTCATTCATCATTTAGTGGGGAGAAGAGGAAGAATGTGAGGGGGTAGAATTGATAAGAGGCCAACTAATTCAGTGTTGAGATGAGTGACAGGGAAGGGTCATGGATAGTAGAACTCTCAACAAGAAAGAGTTAAGTTTGGAGAAAGGGAGTTCCTGAGGGAAACAATGAGTTTTACTGCAATATCAAATTAATATTGATGACATTTGTAACTAATTACCACCTACGAAAATCTCTCAGGAAATTAATCTGTGCCCTTAGATGTCTTAAACAGCTTGAAACATTAACATTAATGTGGGTAGTGAAATGGAATTTTTGCTTCTTTCTGTGAGTACTCATTGATTCTCTTAGAAACATTTTAAATCTCAAAGAGAGAGAGAGAGAATGAGAGAGTGAGAGAGAGAGAGAGAGAGAGAGAGAGATTGGACATAAAAATGCCTACATCATCTCTGTTTGCTCCGTTTTGATTTCACCCATTATCTTATTACATTTGTTTTCTACATAATATTTTATTTAGTTGTATAATCCCACCCTGACCCCCTTCTCTTGATGTACTTTGATACTTCATTGGCCCCATGATTTCCTCATTGTAAGTCATCTTACTCCATGCATGCCTCTTCATAACTTTTGTCCATATTTTCCCATAAATCCAACACCGAGAATTTATCCGACGTCCTGAAGGCTGTTTTCATGGATAACAGTGAAATACTTGGGTTGTTCAGCTGTCATTCCTCTATCTCAGGGATTCTTAATCTTTTTGGTATTGTGACAGTGTGAAGAAACCTATGCAATTCCTTCTCAGAATAACATTTTTAAATTCATAAAATAATATACATAGAATTAGCAAATACATCAAACTGAAAGAAAGATATAATTTTTTTCTATCCTAAGTTCAAATGTCTCTTGGTCATCGATGGATCCTAGGTTAAGAATCTCTGTTTTATCTTGCTACAGGACTGGCCTACCATCCTTTCCAGTCATGTGTATTTTTTAAAAAATTTTTAGTAGTATTTTGTTTTTTCCCCAGTTACATTTAAAGAAAAATTTTTAGCATTCATTTTTACAAGATTATGAGTTCCAAAATTTTCTCCCTTCCTCCCTCCCCTCCACTCTTATGAAAATGGTAGGCAGTTTGATATAGTTTATACATATGCTTTTGTGTAAAAAATTTCTATATTAGTCATAGTTGTGAAAGAAGAAACAGATCAAAAGGGAAAAAACACAAGAAAGAATAAAGTAAGTGAAAAAATATGCTTTGATCTGCATTCAGAGTCCATCAGTTCTTTATCTGGATATGGATAACATTTTCCCTTGTGAATTCTTTGTACTTGATTTGCATCATCGTATTCTAAGAAGAGTTGAGTCATTCATAGTTGATGATCATGTAATATTGCTGATACTGTGTACAATGTTTTCCTGGTTCTGCTCATTTCCCTTTGCAGCAGTTCTTACCAGTCTTTCCAGGTTTTTCTGAAATCTGTCTGTTCATCAAGTCAAGTATTCTTAATTGTGTCTTCTGTAACACTTCTGGCATACAAATCGTCCTTGGTAACAAGCATCAATTTGCTTATCTGAATTCCACATGCATTTTTCCATTGTTCTTTGAGTCAATTACAATTTTGATTCACCTAAAATTATGGAGTTTCCTGATTTACAGCCACAAAACTTCACTGAGAGAATATTGGGGTTCAAAAGTTGAGCCTTTATTTTTTTGTGGTAGAAACAATATGGGCACTAATTGATGGGGGATTTGTAGAACAAATTATGGTATGTATACAAATTGTGGAATGCGACTCCATAGTAAGATATGATGGTTGTGAGCTACTCAGAGAAACATAGGAGGGTTTATATGAACTGATGCAAAGTGAAGAAAGAACTAGAAGAACAGTATTCATGATTACTATAGCAATATCAATGAAAGCAACAATATAAAGTCACTATACCCAGATTAATTTTAATAATCAAACTTGGTCCTTCAGAATAGAGGATAAAGTGTCCTTTCTTTCCCTTGATAGACAGGTGGGGGATTATAGGTATGGAATGTCATATATCCTATTAAATTCAGTTATTTTGTTAGTTGGTTTTACTTAACCATTTTGGTGGTTTAGATAGGGTTGGTGGGGGAGCAGTAGGCTGAGAAATGATGTAAAAATGATGAGAAATGATGAAAAATGATGTAAAAACCCAAAATAATTAAAAACTGTTTTTAAAGGTAGCTTTTTTTTTTTTTAAACAGCAGAAAGGTGCTTGGTGTCATAGGCTCATAGATTTAGAGCTGATAAAGACCTCAGAAGTCATTTAGCTCAATCTCTTCTCTCTCTGGGGGATGGGCCACTTCCTCTCTGAGCACAAATACACCTGTGGCTGGTTAGTCCTTTGCACCCTTTCCTCCTAACCCTCAAACTGTCTCCTTAGATTCCCCAGCTCCTAGTGCTTTCCTCTTCAAAGATCACCTTTTATCTGCTTTGTGTGTATTTTGAATACACCTCTATTGTTGTCTCTTTCCTTTAAAATGTAAGCTCCATGAGGTCAAGGACAGTAGTGTCTGGCACATAGATGCTTAATAAATACTTGTGGATTGGTGAAATTGGCCATTCCACTTTCCACCTTTCTTATCATAAAGAATTCCTAATTAGGATTTGAATCTCATGTTTAGGACAAATTTTTTTGGTCATCTTATAAAATGTATATTAACATCCTCACAATGTTTTTTAGTGTTTTTCTTCATCTTTTACCAATTTTTTTTTGGGGGGCAGATGTGATATCATTGGTGTGGGGACCACCCAGCATGAAAATTTCCTTCCCCAATGCAGGTCAGAAGCCTGACTGTAATTTACATTCTTAGAGATTTTCCTGGGGCCACTCAGAGGTTAGGCAATTTATTCAGATTCAAACAGCAGTTCATGGTGGGACTTGAGCTCAGGTCTCTCTGACTTTGAAGCCAGCCTTCTGCCCACTCTGCCTTGTTGCTTCTTTCTTGCCAGTATCCATTCTAATGTAGTGGGAACAATATTAGAGTATAAGGTGAGCAGACTAATTGCTTTTTTAAAAGTTCTTTCGAAACTTTTTTTGTGAGGTTTCATCTCTGGGCAAAAACAAATATCAGTAGTTGTAGTAATGCCATTTGTTTGTGTTTGCAAGCCTGCTCTAATCACTTTATTATCTAAAAATACCTAGTTTTAATTTTCTGTGATTTTCAAAATTCAATATTTTGTAGCACAGCTACAGATAAATCCATGTGAATTTACACATGTAAATACATCTCTGAAGTCTTTAATTTTCAGCAAAATCTGCCATTTTACTTAAGATTGGAAAGCAAGTTGATCTCGAATTGGAAGGGACCATAGAATTTATCTAGTCCAACCCTGTCATTTTCCAGGTGAGGTTGAGTGACTTATTCAAAGTCACACAGCCATTAAGTGGGAAAGTCAGAATTCGAACTAAGGTCCTGTCCTCCAAATTCAATATTATTTCTGTCGCCTTTTCCATTGCTTCTTCTTCCTCAAGAAATAGTTGTTTTTAAAGGGATCTTCTTATCCTAGTCAGGAAGGCCTGGCTAAATTGACACTGAAGAATTCACCCAGATCCAGAATTGAAAAATCACTGGATTTCGTCAGAAGACTTGCATTCAAATTTTGTTCTCCTAATCATCTGATATTGGGCCCCTGGGCCTCAGTTTCCCTAGCTGTAAAATGATTGAGTTATACTAGATGAATTCTGGTATTAGGTAATTATTATTAATTATCTAGGATTAGATAATTAATAATAATTCTAGAATTAGCTCTCCCTGAGCCTCAGTTTCCCTATCTGTAAAATGAATGAGTAATACCAAATGAATTCTAGTATAACTCATAACTCTAAAGTTCTTTCAGTTTTAGAATTATGATTCTATCAATTCAACCTTAGTCTTTTCACCAATTCAGTGGGGCTTGGGGTGATGTGCAAGAAAGGTATGCGTAGGTTTCATAAGATGGAGTTGAGGCAGAGACAATCCAGAGACAAAAGACCCAGAGTGGGAATCGTCGTTATTCAGACATTTCTCTTCTCAGGTCAGCTTTGTTAGGTAGAGAGGACCAGGAAAATTCTGAGCATTCTCTTGCTGTCTTCAACATGGGAGAATAAGCTTACTGAAATCCTCAAAGATCTTGACAGGGTCAAATACAGCATGATCTTTAATAGGGATAAATGTGCAGTGTTATATTTGAGATAAAAACCAAACTGCACAACCCTAGGAAAGAGGAGACATTGCCAGAGAAGAGTTCTTGGGGGGGGGTGGTTAATGGACTGCAAGCTCAGTATGGTAGTAAACAGGATATTCTAGGGATGGAGATAGGGATGGAACCTATGATTTCATTGGTACAGGGAATGCTCAGATGAGGATATGGCAAACATTAACAAAAATGTTAATGTGATTTTAAACAGCATTAGTATTAAGTACAACATCCATAAGAAGACATATTACGATAAGCATTTATAGAGTACTTTAAGGTTTACAAACTTTACATATATTATCTCATTTTATCCTCACAACAACCCTGGGAAGTAGGTGTTATCATTATCCCCATTTCACTGATGAGGTAACCGAGACAGACAGAGGTTAAGTGTCTTGCCAAAGGTGATATATTTCTTGTAAGTTTACAAGTGTCTGAGGTCAGATTTGAACTCAGGTCTTCAAGACAGTGGTTAGAGAGCCAGGCCTGGAATCAGGAAGACTCGTCTTTTTGATTTCAGATGTGGCCTCAGATACTTAGTAGCTGTGTGACCCTGGGCAAGTCACTTCACCCTGTTTGTCTCAGTTTCCTCATCTGTACAATGAACTGGAGAAGGAAATGACAAACTACTCCAGTATCTTTGCCAAGAAAAGCACAAATGGGTCATAGAGCTGACTTTTAGGTTACAAACCTGACTGACTAGGAGGGGAGTGGGGCCATTTATATCTCATCCCTCAAAAAACATCTCCCACTCCCTGACCCTCACAAGGGAATTTTTTAATTAAGTTTTTACAAACAGAAACTCTGAGTGCAAGGAACTGAAAGCACTCACTTTCTCTTTTCCATAAGCAGCATAATGGCAGACATGGGAGGCAGAGCCTTAATCAGCTTCATTAGGGTTCTCCCTTCACCCTCTTACGGTCACCTATGACAGCCTTGTTTTAGGACATGGGTGGGGAACCTGTGGCCTGGAGGCCATATGTGGCCTCCTAGGTTCTCGGGTATGTCTTTTTGACAGTTCAAGTTTTATAGAACAAATCCTTTTATTAAGGTGATTTGTTCTGTGAAGTTTGGATTCAGTCAAAGGGTTGCACTTGAGGACCTAGAGGGCCACATGTGACCTCTAGTCCACAGGTTCCCCACCCCTGCAGTCTAGGCTATATACAGTGAGCCCTGCAGGCATTAGAAAAGTGTGCCCTTCCTGCAGCATGGTGAGCCTAGGAAGGAAGATGAGAAAGCATTTTCTTCTTTCCTTCTGTAGCTAGGAGGGCATGTCCTTTTGGCTTCTCAGGGCTGGTGGTACAGCGGAAATGTTGCTGAATTTGAAGTCAGAGGACCTGGGTTTGATTTCTGACTCTGTTACTGACCCGCACAATCTTGGACAAGGTAGATGGGCACCAAGCATTTGCAAAGTGTTTCCTATTATTAAGCAATGTGCTAAGTACCAAGGATATAAAAACACGCCAAAGCTTATATTCTAATGGGGGAAGAAAACCCACAAAATGGGGATAAAAAGCTGGGAGTGGGGCAAGGTGCCCACTTGGAGCCATGGTGGTGAAGCCCAAAGCATGGCCAGGAGGAAAAAGAAACATGGCCAGCCTGGACCTCTCCTTAAAATGAGGCCCAAGAAGGAACTCACCAATGGGAAGAAGGAGCCCGTATGGTGATGGATATTCCAACATGAGAAGGCCCCAGACACTAGTGAAATTCCAGGATGAAAAAGTAGCTTGGTCACAATGATAGAATCCACAGAATCAGAAACAGAACCAGAACAAGGTACTTGAGCTCTCTAAGCCTCAGTTTCCTCCTTTGTAAAATGGCTATTAGACTAAATGACCTCCAAAGTATTTCCCAGCTCTGTCCGTCATCCTAAGGGGAGAATCTGGCTGGCTCTTTCTATGTATTGAAATTGCAAGTCAGAATTAGTAACACAGGTGAAAGACAGTATTTACCTCTACCTCTAACACTAGGTCAAAGTTTGTACCTGCAGGGCTTCTAAATTAAACTTAGGGTCATAGATTTAGTAAGGCTACTTAAAGGTCATTGAGTCCAACTTCCTCATTTTACAGATGAGGAAACTGAGGCCAAGAGAGGTTAAGTGACTTATCCAAGATCACAAGACTAGGAAGTAACTGAAGCTGGATTTGAACTCAGGTCTTTCTGACTCAAAATCCAGTACTCTATACTTAGAAAAGAATGTCTTGATAGAAAGAAGTTGGATTTGTAAACAAAACACAGACAGCCTATTTCTGGCAGGCTGATTTTACTTCCAAGGTATTGAGGATGACTTGGCCTTTGGGTAACATTTAGTTGCAAACCTGAGGATGAAAACGTCTTTTTCTTTCACCCAGTGAAGGACAGTGTGAATTTGGAAGATGATCACTACTTTATTCAAGTTTCTCTGTTTAACTCTATTTCCTCAACCCCAATATTCTCCCAGGCATGGTATAATGCTGTAAATTGTGGAAAGCATTTCTTTCATTATTTTTGCTGACTCACAGCCATCTCTGGTCACGCCCTGGAAGTATGTGTTTTGTGAGATATAGATGACTGTCTTCCAAGGAGACTTCAGCAACACCCTTTTGTATATAGTTCTAGCTTAGAGCTACCCTAATGGTATCAAGAAGGTCTGTATCACTTCACTCTGAAATGACTCTTAGTCTCAGAAATCTGAAATCGGACTTGACTCCCTTTTGCCTTGACTCCCAAAGGAATCATGCCATCCCTCACGGTTGCCTGTTTCTTTCTTCTCTGGAGAAACAAAGGTTCTGAGATACAACAAATTCTGATACTTGATGGGAGATTGAAATGGTCTTGTTTTAATAGGAAAGGGGCTATCATGGTCTAATCTTAGGAAAGCTACTTAATAATATCTGTAGGACTGAATTATTGGTTGTTCATCAAAGCACAGTGTCCCCATGAATAGTCAAAAAATAAAACAATAAGAAAAACTTCAGATGGCCCATGGATGGATGTTGGAGCTTTTCAGATAAGGAGCTCATTGCCTCAGTTTAATATGGGGCTTAGTTGAATAATAGAGGGCTAGGAGTCAAGATCTCTGAGTTCCATTTCACAATAAAGGGTGCCAGTAGCTCTTTAAATAGGGACCCTCTTACTCTCTTCCATGCTATGTGTCTTTTCAATTGCTACTCCCCTCAACAGGACAATACTGCCATTCTCCTCTATAGAATTAGGGGATTGTGCTAGAGTTTTCTCTTTCAATTTGGATGTTTTTAAAATGTTTAGCCCCCCCAAAAAATGTTTAGTCCAGCAGACAAGAGGATCAACTTTTTTGTCTAGGTGTTAAATGTCATCACTGTGACAAATAGTGCTGATTGAAAAATAGAATGTGCAGATCAGAAAGGCCAAACAAAGGTACTGAGGAGTAACATTTTTTAAAAAATTCTGATGGTTGTCTAGGAGGGAGGAGGGAGTTCTCAGCTTTCCAAGACTGGATGTTGAATTCTAGTTGCAGTTACTGCCCAGATAGGAATGTGAGCTGGTGACGGGGGAAACAGAGATAAGAAATGGTGTAATATACATGACATGAGGGTGATGCTAGAATCTTACATTTAAATAATGAATTGTGATAAGAAGTCACTCTCTATATATTATCTTATTTAATTCACCCAACTGTGTGAGACAGAAAATGTTGGTGTTATTGTCCCCACTCTGTTAATGAAAAAACCCAGACTCAGAGAGACTGAATGATTTTTTTTTTTTTAGCAAGGTCATTCATTCATTCAACAAGCATTTATGGGGAATAATGGATAGAGTGCTGGACTTGGAGTCAGGAAGACCTGAATTCAAATCCAATCACAGACACCTATTACTTGTATGACCCTGGATAAGTCACTTCACCCTGTTTGCCTCAGTTTCCTCATCTGTAAAATGAGCTAGAGAAGGAAATGGCAAACTACTCCAGTATCTTTGCCAAGAAAACCCCCAATGGGGTTACAAAGAGTTGGACGTGACTGAAAGGACTGAATAACAGTAATGTACCAACTATGTACTTGGAACCAGGCATTCAAAGACAATAGTAAATACAGTTCTTGTCCTATTGGTGCTTGTATTTCAGCTCAATTTTCTCCCACTCAGGAAAATGAGGTGGCATTACCTAATATTATTGTCAATGTAATCCATATCTGTCTATATTCAGTCAATAAACATTATTAAGTACCTTCTATGTGCCAGGTACTGTACTAAGTGATATCACTAATAAAAGCTGGGATCAAAGTGTTAAAGGTAATAAATTAAAATACAGTTCTGGTGGAACCCATTATGTTTTTTTCCCATGTCTGTATTTTAAATTTTTTCCCATTTAATAGTATTTTTTCCCCCGATTACATGTGAGGATAGTTTTCAACATTCGCTTTTACAAGACTTTAAGTTCCGAATTTTTCTACCTTCCCCCCTCTCCTCCCCCATCCTCAAGACAACAAGCAATCTAATATAGGTTATACATGTAGAATCATATTAATCATATTTCTACCTTAGTCAAGTTATGAATGAAAAATCAGAACAAAAGGGAAAAAGCATGAGAAAGAAAAAACAAACTCCCCAAAATGTGAAAATAGTACAAAGCCATTATGTTGGACATTAAAAGCATGCATTTTTACATGCCCACAGTAGATTTTATTTTAATTCTGCCACATTTGTAGGCTTTATTTAAAAATCCTAGGTTACAAGCTTGACCTAACCAAAAAGCTAAGATGGGTTCTAATAAATCTGAGGCAAAGTAGACCGCCTCCAACTCTACTTCCTTCCACTGCTCTACTTTCTAGCTTAAAATTGATTTTTTTAAAAATGTCACTCCTCAGTACCTTTGTTTGGCCTTTCTGATCTGCACATTCTATTTTTCAATCAGCACTATTTGTCACAGTGATGACGTTTAACACCTAGACAAAAAAGTTGATCCTCTTGTCTGCTGGACTAAACATTTTTTTTGGGGGGCTAAACATTTTAAAAAAGATATGTCTGGAATGAAATATATTATGGATGCCTAGTTCCTTTTCTTTCCTTAAAGAATGAATGAAACACTTGACACTTACTAGTTGTGTGACCTTGGGCAAGTCACTCAACCCCAATTGCCTAAAAAAAAAAATGAATGAACAAGCATTTTAGATGTCCCCATTTGTCATCTAGTTAACTTCAACTTTTAAGGGATTTACATTGATATTTAAGTACTTTAATCAAATATATTCCTCCCAGAGCTCCAGTGAGATCCTCTATCATGACAGAGACAGAATGCCAAGGTGTAACAGGTACATGGATTTTTTTTTTCCAGAAAAATAGACTCTTCCTCAGCCTAAGAAAGGCAGGTTCAGTAACCCATCTGCTATGGCAGTTGGAAAAATCTGTAGTGAGTGGACATTAGAGATAATTCCTTTCTAGATAATTAGTAATAATGACTTTGGATTTCCAGGTTAGGCAACTTTGATTCCAGTGGATCTATGATCTCACCAATGTGGGTTTTTCCTCCTTTGGTGTGGATACCAGTCCACCCATGTCTACCCTATCTGGGTGATTCTTATATTTTTATATTTTTTTTTATATTTTTGTATTTAAAATTTTTTTAAAAATATTTTATTTAAATTTAAATTTATTTTATTTAAATATTTTTATATTTTAAAAATATAAAAATATTTTTATATATGTATATTTTTTAGTGAGGCAATCAGGGTTAAGTGACTTGCCCAAGGTCACACAGCTACTATGTGTCAAGTGTTTGGTCTGAAGCCGGATTTGAACTCAGGTCCTCCTGACTTCAGGGCTGGTGCTCTATCCAGAGCGCCACCTAGCTGCCCCATCTCCTATGATCTATCTAAAATACTAGAAGCCTCGTCCAGGGTCTTTTGATATTTTGTGGGAAACACTTGAGCTTCCCATTTTTTATCAAATGCCCTAATGTTTGTGAAGTGTTTTGCAAACCTTGAAGTGCTATAGAAATATGAGCTATTTTTTATTGTTGTTATCATCATCATTTGCTCTTAATACACTAGCAGTATACTTCCCTTTTTGGTCAAAAAATTTCTTTGATATTTCTTACTCTACTTCTTGAGCGTAGGTTTTCAGTGTATTTAGTTACTCAATGTACTTCTGGGTTCAGGATCATATATTTAGAGCTTGAAGGGAACTTACAGGTCAACTAGTCAAACTCCTTTTATGTTGTTGTGGTTTAGTTGTTTTTCAGTCATGTCCAACTCTTCTAGACCCCTTTGGGGATTTTCTTTGCAAAGATATTGGCTGAAATGGTTTTGCCATTTCCATCTCAAGCTCATTTTACAGATGAGGAAATGGAGGTGAACAGGGTTAAATGACTTTCCAAGGACACAGCTAATAAGTGTCTGACACCAGATTTGAACTCATGAAGATGAGTCTTCCTGTCTCCAGGCCTGGTGCTCTATCCGCTGACTGGTTCTCTCATTTTATAGATGAGGAAAATGAGGCTCACAGCATTTGAACGACTTGTCCAAATTCCTGCAGGGAGTAAGCATTGAAAGTGGGATTTGAATTCTTCAGAACCTGGGCTCTTTCCATTAACTGAGAGTTGCTAGTATTTTCCTTAAGATTATATTTAGAATCTAGAAAAAGATAAAGTGTTGCTGTTATTACCCCAAACACCTATTCAATGCTTAACCATTGTGTACATTGCCATGGTAGGCATTGAATAAAGAGAAAGGAACATCAGATTTGGAGTCAGAGGATGTGGGTTTGAATCTTTGAATCTTTGAACCCTGGCTCTTAAGAAATATCTGATTGTCACAACTGAGTCACCAGTAGTCTCCATAATGGGAAAGAGAACACATGGGAAGAAGCAATCAGTATCTGTGTGAAGGTAATTAGTGGCCAATGGTGAAATGTTTGTGAGCATGTTTGAGTGAAAATGTGTTACTAACTCAATAAATAGTCTAATAAATATTTCAGAAATAATCAATATAGTTAATATCTCTGACATATGTCTACCCATCATCTACAAAGTTCCTCACCATGGTGTGGAGATGACCCTGGGTTCTGGAGTTTAAGCTAAGGTAGGTTGTTTCAAGCTGGAAGGGTTTCAAGATTAGGAAAAAAGGCCTTTGACTCAGGAGAGCAAACTGCACCCTAATAGATGCTTCTTCAACAAGATGCTTTGGGTGGTAGAATCAGGATTCTGGGACAAGGGCAGGTTGGAGTACAAGGTTTCTGAGTTTTTTTTTTCTTTTAAAAAGTGGGCAGTCAATTCAATTCTGGAATCTTCAAGCTGGAAGAGATCTTAGGGGCTATCTATTTTAGCCAATACCTGAAAGAAAATGTCTTCTACCACATGGAAGGACATGGACAAGGACCTCCCAGGATGAGATAGTGAGGATGAGATAAGCTGGACAAGAACTTCCCAAGATGAGATATGATCTATATTGATGGAGAAAGTACCCTCATTGATGATGTACCAAAGTATTGAAGTATTTCTGCACACCTGGAATATTGAAAGCTGATCAAAGACAAGATGGTTTCTTGATTAGATGTAAATGTGGAAAGTCATTTGGTTCGCCTTTGAAATTTAGACATGCCTGTTTATAGGGAAATCCCAGTGCGGAGGGGCAACTAGGTGGTGCAGTGGACAAAATGTCAGGCCTGGAGTTAGGAAAACTCCTCTTCCAGAGTTCAAATCTGGCCTCAGATACTTACTGGTGGGCAAGTCACTTAACCCTGCTGACCTCCAGGCCGAGTGTTCTACCCATTGCATCACCCTGGCTTCCTCTTACTAGGGATACGGATAGAGACAGAGATTGGACCTATGGTTTCATTCGTGTAGGGATCTCTCTAGTAAGGAATCTCCTTCTACACACTTCTCTGCAACTTAATCGTCTCCAAGAGTTGGTTAGAGCCCTGGGACACTAAATGACTTGTTTAGGGTCACACAGACAAGGGCAGGGCTTGACCTATCTTCCTGACTTCTAGGCTTGCTCTTTCAGTGTAGTCCAATACGTTATTAAAGTAACATGACATTTTCCAGCTTCACTCTGTATGCAGAGACTGAAGTTTCGTAACAAGTACAGTTAATGAAGGTCTTGGACTGTGAGTCACCCAGTCATAGTTAACTCATATAGCTTGCACACTGACATGCCTAGAATTCATTTAAGTTTCAATTAAAAATTGTAGGCTTCTCAGATTATTTTATTAATTGAGGGACCCGCTTGCTAAAGGAACGAGAATTCGTTTCTCATATTTCCATAGGCAGCCTAGGAATAGAAGCTCATTCTATTGAAGAAAATGCTTCTTCCCTATAAATGCATACTGTGTGATACATTTGGATTGCTGTGTGCTGAAGGGCTCATTCTATTTGGTGCACTATAGAAAACAGACACAGAATTTTACAGGGAACTTTCTGTCTTTCTTAAAATTGTCATCTTAACATTCTTTCTCTCTAATCTATAGATGGGCAATTTCTTGTTACCTCAGAGATCAAACTTTTCTCAACACCTTGTGGGCTATGACAAAGCTACCTTCTTAGGTTGCATAGCAATCTGTGATTTTTAAGCTACTAATGAGAACAGACGTCAAAATGCATAAGTAATTCCTCTGTATTAAATCTGGATGCATCTACTCTGACTGATGTTTAGCCACAGATATGCTATAATGGCAAGAGATAAGAAAGGAACAAGATGAGAATGGGACAGCGAAGAGGAAACCAAGAAACTTTGCTTTAGGGGAAGTTTTCTCAAGTCTATTAGACATAAAAAGGTGGATTAGCTGGAAAATTTCCATCTTCTTAAATACAGTTAGCCAAGAATAATCTGTCTTGAATGCTGATGCTACAGGTAATGACAATAGAAGTTTCACTTAAACATAAAATAAGAAAAGGATTGATTCAAATACTGAGCCCAAGGAAAATTGAAGGGCATAAGAACTTCTATTGTGGCTCGGTCAGTTTGGTGCCCAGCATCTTCATGATGGGATGTAATTTTTCGCTTTGCATCTGAATATTTGGAATTAGTCTTCATTCTCTGAGGTTTCTTATGAGCAATTACCCTTCACACACACACACACATCAGATTTTTTGAGAGCTGGCCTTTGATTTCATTGGTATGGAATCATATTTGTGAAAGGATCATTAAACACCATTTAACCCAATCCTCTTATTTTTCAGATAAGGAAACTGATTTTTTAAAACATTTCCACATTAGTCATGTTGTAAAGAAGAATTAGAACCAAAGAGGGGAAAAAAACATGAGAAAGAAGAAACAAAAAAAAAAAAAGGAGAAAATAGTAGGCTTTGATCTGCATTCAGACTCCATAGTTCTCTGTTTGGATGTGGATAGCATTTTCCACTATCAGTTTTGTGGAATTGTCTTAGATCCTTGTATTGCTGAGAAGAGTTAAGTCCATTGAAGTTGGTCATCACACAATGTTGCTATTACTATGTACAATGTTCTCCTGGTTCTGTTCACTTCACTCAGTATTAGTTCATGTAAGTCTTTCCGGGTTTTCACTCACTCACCATTTCTTATGGAATAATAGTATTCCATTACATTCATATACCACAGCTTGTTCAGCCATTCCCCAATTGATGGGCATCCCCTCAATTTCTAATTCTTGGCCACTATGGAAGGAGCTGCTATGACTATTTTTGTATTTGTGGGTCCTTTTCCCATTTTTATGATCTCTTTGGGATACAGAACTAGAAGTGGCATTATTGCTGGGTCAAAAGATATGCACAGTTTTATAGCCTTTTAGGCATAGTTCCAAATTGCTCTCCAGAATGGTTGGATCAGTTCACAACTCCACCAACAATGCATTAGTGAGGGTAAACTGATTCTTAGACAGGTTAAGTGATTTGCCCAAGGTCATACTGGCAGAAAGCATCTGAGATGCTATTTGAACCCATACTCTCTAATTCTATAGCCAATAATCTATCTGCTATGCCAGTTAGCAAATTGACAAGCATTAATTAAGCACCTACTATGTGCCAAGCACTGTGCTAAGTGCTGGACAACTAAAGAAACTTCAATGATTGAAATTCCTCCCCCAATATCACCCTCTTTTCTGAAATTTGTTGTCTTAGTTGGGGGCAGACCTGGAGTCAGGAATGACTTGCCTAAGATGATGCAGCTGGTATACATCAGAAGCAGATCTTAGAATTCCTGTTTTCTGGACTTAGAAGATATTTCTCTATTCAGCAAATCATGTTGCCTCTTATTAACATGGAAAAGCTGGTTAATATTTCTAAACTACTTACAGATAGAGCTTCTTAACACAGTAGTTTCTTTTTTCTTTCTTTTTTTTTTTTAGTGAGGCAATCGGGGTTAAGTGACTTGCCCAAGGTCACACAGCTAGTACGTGTCAAGTGTTTGGTCTGAGGCCGGATTTGAACTCAGGTCCTCCTGACTTCAGGGCCGGTGCTCTATCCACTGCGCCACCTAGCTGCCCCTCACAGTAGTTTCTTTATGATGAAATTGAAGGTTTTTTTTAAAAGGAAAAAGATGCATAATAAAGAAAATATTTATGAGGAATGAGTCTCATAGGGCCAGTTTCAGGTCTTTTAAAACTAAGTTTTCAGAAACAATGAATTTTTGCTGTGATGCAACACAAGCAAATGAAAAGTCCTAGGTGTCTGGGTAAGGGTTGCAGGGAGGGATTGAAAGGCAGAGAAGAGCTAGGAGTAAGGAAAGGGTGGAGGCATGAGCATGGCTTTAGCTTTTTATTAACTTTACAATTTTTCCAAGTTGGTTTCTTAAAAGGCCAAAGTCCGCAGGAGTATGAGTATCATTGTCTTGTCCACTGGAATGAGCAAAGTAAACAAGAATATTGTACCAAGTGAGGCCCAGAGTCCTTCCTGGCTAGGGATTATGGGCAATCCTGTTGTACTATGTGCTCTGGTCACACCACAGAATGTCATCACCTTTAGAGCTGGAAAAGACCATTGGGATCATCAAGTCATGGAGCTGGAAGAGATTGAAGTGGACGATGAGCCTTACTTGTGTCTGAACATGCAGCCCTCTACTGCATGTTCTTTTTTTAAATTTTTTAAATTAAAAAATTTTTTTTCTACTGCATGTTCTAAAGAGGTCATCAAATTTAAGGTCTGAAGCTCTCTAATGAGAGAGAGCAAACACTGTTTCCTGAGCCAGCCCACTCCACTTTTGGACAGCTTTAAGTATAGGGACAGCTAGGTGGCGCAGCGGATAGAGTGCTGGACCTGGAGTCAGGGAGACTCATCTTCCTGAGTTCAAATCCAGCCTGAGACACTTACTAGTGATGTGACCCTGGGCAAGTCACTTACCCCTGTTTGCCTCAGTTTCCTCATCTGTAAAATGAGCTGGAGAAGAAAATGGCAAAGTACTCCAGTATCCTTGCCAAGAAAACCCCAAATGGGGTCATGAAGAGTTGGACATGACTGAACAACAAGTATTAGGAAATTTTTCCTCAGATCTAGCCTAAATTGATCTCTTTGCTACTTTTACCCATTGTTCCTACTTCTTCCTCCTGGGGTCAAACATGATTTCCATATGACAGTTCTTTAAATACTTGAGGAATAGTGTTCTTTTTCCTTCTCTTCCTTTCCTCAAGTCTTATCTAGTCCAATCCTCTTACTGGGGCAGCTAGGTGGTATAGTGCACACAGCCCCGGGAGTCAGGAGGACCTGAGTGCCTCTCTGGCCTCAGACACTTACTAGCTTTGTGACCTTGAGCAAGTCACTTAACCTCTACCTCATGTTTCTCGACTATAAAATGGGGATAATAATAACACCTATTGTGAGGATCAAATGAGATAATAATTGTAAAGCAATTAGCATGTGTGCAGCACATGGTAAGTGCTATATAAATGTTGGCTATGATTATTATTTTACAGATGGTTAAATTGAAGTCCAGTAAGATGAAGCTGATCTGTTTAAGGTTACAAGGAAATAAATAGCAGGGTTGGGATTTACACCCATATCTTCTGACTCCAGTTCTGGTTCTCTTTTCATTGTACTACATGCCTTGCTGGACTTGAGTGTTGTTGTCCAGTCATTTCTCAGTTGTGTCTGACTCTCCATGACCCCATTTGGGGTTTTCTTGGCAAGGATACTGGAGTACTTTGCCATTTCCTTCTCCAGCTCATTTTCCAGATGAAGAAACTGAGGCAAGCAGAGTTAAGTAACTTGCCCAGGGTCACACAGCTAGTAAGTATCTGAGACCAGATTTGAACTCATGAGGATGGATCTTTCTGGTTCCAAGCCCAATGCACTATCCACTGTGCCACTTAACTGTTGGTGTATTCAGCTCTAAAGGACATTAGATTTCAGACAAACATAGGCCCCGGTGCCCTCTGGATTATAGAGAAATCAGAAATCAGGGTCATAAATTTTGGAATTACAGTAATCATAGAAGGCAGAAGGGATGTCAGAGGACATTCGCCTAACTCCCCCCACTTTAAATATGGGAATGGTGAGGCACAAGACAAATTCAATAACTTGCCTGTGATCATAGATATTTGATTGGTAGATCTGAAATTCTAGCCAGGGTCCCCTGCCTCCAGAGGTACCCTTCACTCTACTGTATCACATTGTTCCTCAAGAAGTCAAGATAAGTGAATGAAGCCTCCAGGTCTATGAATACTAAATAAACCCTCATTACCTTTTGGAGGAAATCCCCTCGGTCAATTGTGGGAGAACTGAGAATGGTTTTGTTTCCTCTTATTTCATCTATTTCCATCTGTTACTAGTCACTGCAGAGGTTTCAATTAACTCTAGGGACTAAATATTATGCTGTGGGTGATGCAAGATATAGAAAGAAGGATTCCTATGTGATAAAATCAACACTTGTAGCTAAACCTTAGCTCCTGTGAGTGACTTTCCCCTAGGAGTGAAATGATAGAAAAGATAGTGAGTGGTGGAGTGGGTGAGAAGAGATTCAAAGTACAGAGAGAGAAAATAATTTATGAAATTGAAAATAGACCAAGAATGACTTTTATAGTGTTTGAGATAGCTATGTAAAGAAAGTGAGAATTTTGATTGAAGGCTCAGAATGGAAACTGGCTTTATTTCAAGGGGATGATGAATTTGAAACATTGAAGTATGTGCAACATGGAGATGACTAGCTACTTTATGCCATTTGTATCTAGAAGTGGTTTTCAGAAAAAAAAATATTATACTATATAGTTTGGTTGTTAATATATGGGGTCCTTCCCTCTGTTTTTGACCTTTTTGAAGTATGAATACAAAAATGAATGAAAAAGTATTTATTAAGCGTTTATCACATACCAAACATTGTACTAAGCCTTGGGATATAAATACCAAATTGAGATTCTTCTTTCCTTAATGAGTTTAGCATGAGTTTAGCTTTGTTTTTTTTTTTTTGTTTTTGTGTGTGTGTGTGTGTGTGTGTGTGTGTGTGTGTGTGTGTGTGTGTAGCTTCTGTTTTAATAAGGAGAGACAACAACAGTAGCAGAAAGGTCTCCAAGGAAGGACTTTCTGGTTTTGGAAGTCACAGAGATGGCAGCACTTCTTTCTACAAGCAATGATAATGTTCATTTGCAATTGTCAAAACTAGAGATGAAAGGGGGAAGGAGTGAATACAAGTGGGTCAGCAGGGCAAAAAATGACCAGGGGTGAATAAGTATGATCCCAGGAATTTTAGAGCTGAGCACCTTAGTTCATCCTGCACAAGGATGGACACCTAGTTCAGAAGTTGAATGGTGATAGTTGGGTAGAAAATGGTTGGAGTGAAGATGCATGGCTCCAGGGAGTTCATGACCCAATGACTTTGCTACCACTCATCTCTTCAACCTGCCATTTGTCACCTTGGCCCTGCTCTCTTCCCATTCTCTTCCCATGCTAACCCTCTCCTCACATACACTTAGGAGGATGAGAGCAAGCATAAATGTTTTAGAAAGGTAACTGGAGAAAGAGGATGGTAGAACCCAAGGAAAGAGTGAAAGGAGTAGAGATGTGGGAGGAAAAGATAAGAGGTGCAATTTGGAAAGGTGTATATAGGATCAATCATTCAATTAAGGATTAATTTTTAGCAATACTGAATTGTTGACAAATTTTAAATTGTCTATACATAGCTGTAGAGTCTCCTCTTCATTCCTTTTGTCAGACATAGATGCACATTGGGAGTTTAGGAACAGGTTATCTTGGTGAAATTGAATCTGAGTGAGGGATAAACAGATGGACAGGGAACCTATACCATGGTTATGACAAAAGAGAACAGAATTTTCCAACTTGGGATCTCGTCTTAAAATAGACTTTATTATCTTAAAAATAACTATGCATATGAAGCATGCCAAAACATATTTAACAACATGGTACTTATTTATTAAGAATTAGCATGTGCCTATCACTTGAAAGAAGTTCTGAACTTATAATGTTAAATTCTTACTTACAAACAATAATTGCCATAGATTTATCTGTAAATAATGACAAGCCATACATGCATCAAAGGTTGAGTCTTTAAATATGAGAAAGTGAGGAAATAGAAACTGGGAGAATCCCCAGTCTCCTTGTGCTCTGCCTTGACTCCATGGGTTTTTGGAGGCCGTCACCCTTCCATGCCTCGTGAAACCCTTTTCTTCTTTCAAGGTCTAGATCAGGTGCCTTTCTTTTTTTTCCTTCTGCCCCCTAGCTAATGTGGTCTCTCCCTCCTCAAACATTTCCTTGTCTGGCTCTGTTCAGCATGGTGCAGTGGAAAGAATGCTGGACCTGGAGTCAGAGGAGCTACTTTCGAATTCTGCCTCTGGAGCTTCCTAGCTGTGCGACTGTAGGAAAGTCACTTAGCCTCACTGTCCCTCCATTTCCTCGTGTGAAATGGAAAGATCACATACCTGCAGTACTCACTTTCCACCATTGTTGTGAGGCTTAAATGTGTGGGGAGCTCTTTGTAAACCTTAAAGTGCTATATGAGCAGCAGTAACTACGCTTCTCTGGTATTTACTTATTTGGGGGTACCATTTAAAAAACTTATTACTTTTTTTAATACCCAAAAGTTAAATGAAAATGAATGTGGCTATTGGACTACTCATGGGACTAACTGAATCTCACAATATAGGTACATCTTTGTAGTATATCCTTAAAGAAATGAACTACTTTTTTCTTTTGTTTTATTTCATTTGAAAAAGTGGATGCAAAAGGAAAAAAAAGACCCTTATTAAAAACCAACAAGAGGAAGGCAGAGATTTTAAATTCATCTTACTTCCCCTAATTTGTGATTTTTCACTTGATTTTCAAATAGCAACAGGAAAAGCAACAGTTTGAGAGAATTGCTAACAACAGGATGCAAATACCAAAAAAGCTACCACTCTTTTCCTCTTGTTCCTTTTCCAACATCAATATATGATTGTGTCAGTTTCCTGGTCATAGCAATGGAATTGGTACCCAAAGGCCTTGATTCAAATCCCTGCTCCCTCAGTTACAACCTTGGCTAAGCCATTCATGAATTCATTCAACAAACACTTATTGATTGGCTGCTATGGGCAGGGTACTGTGTCTCAGTTTTCTCATCTGTAAAATGAGAGGGATGGATTAACTATATAATTGTTAAAATTTCTTCTAGCTGTACACTCTCTCTCCCTATAAGATCATATAAACCAATCTCCTCTTTATTTAGACACGGACAAATTAGGCTCCTACAGGGAAAATGGAGGCAGCTAGATGGCACAGTGGATAGAGCGCCTGGCCTGGAGTCAGGAAGACTCATCTTCCTGAGTTCATATCTGGCCTCAGACCCTTACTAGCTGTGTGACCCTGTGGAAATCACTTAATCTTGTTTGTCTCAGTTTCCTCATCTGTAAAATGAGCTGGAGAAGGAAATGGCAAACCTCTCCAGTATCTTTGCCAAGAGAATCTCAAACGGGGTCACAAAGAGTTGAACATGACTGAAGTGAATGAACAACAAACCAAGGAAAATGACTTATCTAGGGTCACACAGTGACATATAATAGTTCTCAATGTTTGTGTCTGGCACATCTCGCTGGAACCTGGATAAGTCTGCTCTGCCTTCTGTGGGCATGGGGAGTAATTGCTTTTGTGCTGTCTGGGACAATTTACTTTTTTTCTTTTTGGATTCTGTGGCACCATTCATAGAAATGATTTTATACCACAGGATATTAGTGTCCTAGAAGAGTTCATGTCAGGCTCCAAGTGAGCAAGTCATTTCCAATGTGCAATTTCTTTCCAATGGTTACTTATTTATAATGGCTTCATATGGATTTCAGAAGATTTAGAATCAGGAGAGGTCTTAGGCCATTTAGTTCAGTTCCCTGTTCCCCATCCCTCACTAAAACGTAAGCGCCTTGAGGAATGTGGGGGAGGGATGGTTTTGCTTTTGTCTTTGTATCCCTAACATAGAACCTTGCACATAACTGATACTTACTACATGCGGTGAGGCAGGTTGAGGTAGTGGCTACAACTAGGTCTTCTGAGTCACTTTCCACTTTCAACATATACCCGCTGTGCAACCTTGGCCGGGCCAAGCCCTAGACACTCCTCGAAGACCCTAAATTCCAGAGCAGAGTGGAACTAGAAAAGGAAGTTCTTCAATGGGACTTTCCTACAGCAAGTGAAATTATAGGTCTGGGTTCAAAATTATTAAATAAAATAATTTTAATTTTATAGATGAGAAACTGAAGTCTATGTGTTTTAAATGACTCATCCAAGATCAAATAGATTTAAATAATAGAATTGGGATGAGATCTGAGGTCCTCTGACTCCTGATTCATATTTTTTTTCCTTTTGCACCACATGACCTCTCTCTTCTGCTGTGGTTGGTGGTGGATACAGGTACTATGGTGACACACATTCTGGGCTAATTGTCTTTGTGAGCAGAATTTACATTGGCATGAGAAGCATCTCCACGTATAGCCAGGCTAGCACTTTTGTTCCCTGCGGTGAAAAGGTTAAAAGAAATAGGGCAATTGAAGATTTAAACAAATCTCAGGAGGCTGGCACTGGAATTCTCTAGAGACCTGCTCCTTATTTTATAAAATACGATTATCAGACCCAAAGAAGACCCCTCCAAGAGAGCTGGGATGGGAGATCACAGATCAATTCCTAAACTATTAACTCCTACAATTAAGCAAACACAAAGCCAAAGCAGGAATATGAATAAAACTGAACTTATCACAATATCAAAAAAGTTCACTCAGCAGGGCTGTTTATTTATCCATCACCGAGTCTCTAGAACAGGAACCTCTGGATAAAATGTGCCTCCTGATACTGTCTCCAATTCAGGGAGATGCCTTCTATTGTCAGGACAAAGCAATGCTTCCCATTTTCCCACAGAATCGTTCACACAGTCTTCTTTTCAGGATCTTTTCAAGTCGTTTCAAGTCAAGGATGTATCATTTTTTCTGTAGCAGAGTAGGGGAGGGAAGATAAAAACAAACACACACACACAAACAAACACACACAAACACACACAAACAATAGAATGAGGCATGGTTGTTTTGAAAGAGCCTGGTGTAATTGTGAAAAGAATAACAAATCCCCCATCTACCTCTACTCCTACAGAACAGTCCCCAAGCATTGAATTCCTAGTTATCTGACGTAATCGCTCAGCACTGCTTCATGAATGTGTCCCCCAAAAGACTTCATCTTCATTAATGTTTTAGTAAACTATAAATCACTCTGAACTGGACACCTGGTACTTGATTAATTGGTGGAAAACTAAGACTAAGGGAGTATTTAGATCTAGAATTTTATTTAGATATTTTTGTTTAGATCTAGAATAGAATCCATATGCCTGATATTGTATCCGTTGAGATAAGCACCAGTCCACAAAACCAAGACAAATCTGAAAAGGCCTAATGAGAATCAAAAAGCCAGCTAGGTGGCACAGTGGATAGAGTATCGGGCCTGGAGACAGGAAGAGTCATCTTCCTGAGTTCAAATCTGGCCTCAGACACTTACTAGCTGTGTGACCCTGGACAAGTCACTTAACCCTGTTTGCCTCATTTTCCTCATCTGTAAAATGAGCTGGAGAAGGAAATGGCAAACCGCTCCTGTATCTCTGCCAAGAAAATCCCAAATGAGGTCATGAAGAGTAGGAAAAATGACTGAATAATAATAACAGCAACAAATAAGAATCAAGTTGTGAGATGAATGAAACAATGCAGTTAGCAACTTTGGACATACTTCCCCTTCTTTATGCTCCCTCTCTTTGGGTCTGATTTTCATAGCAATCTGTGTTTGGTGGAAGAAGGGGCTTATGTACTTCTTGGAGGCAGACACTAGTGTTTTCTTAAATTTGTATGTGTAATATACAATGGTGGTTTGTTGTTGTCTGTCCTTTGTTCTCAAAGAGGACCATGACATCATGGAGATGATGCCATGACATGTAAGTGAGTTGGATTTAAATGAGGGAGAGCTGTGCAAAGTCACCAGCCTCACTTTCTCCTCTGGAGCCATCTGGGTCCAGTGGCCACATACACATCAGGACGACTGGAGATGGCCCCAGATATGGTGGAAGACCTTGTGGAAGAGCCACAGAAGGAAGAGGGAATGGCGAGAAGGAGAGGGTGACAGTGAGATATCAGCCAGCATCATGGCAAATTGTGCAGATCTGATAGGATGCTTTGGCTGAATGCATCTCAGACTCTATGCTTGTTGTGGTGGTGTTTTCTTTCAAGTCCTAGATCTCACTATCCCTAAAGTCAACCAATCTTAAAAGCACTGGACAGAGATGGAGACGAAGGACATTTTTTACAGGCAGAATCTCACTTTTGATGTCTGCCATTCAGATCAGATGCTTCTGAGCTTAAGAAAGACATTCCTGGCCATCAAAAATCAGCCAGAAGTCAAGCCACACACTTATTTATTGCCCTTTCAGAAGAGCACAAGGTAAATAAAGGGGACTATGCTCAACCTGCTTTTTCTCAAAGGACTTTTCAGGGTGTCCGTGTCCTTGTTTGTCAGGTTGAATGAATTTTTCTGCAAATACCAAGAGAAAAATATTAATACTATGACTCTTTGGAAGCCCCAGGGAAGAAAATGGGAAAAAAAGTGAAATGAGCCTTGGGGTATAGATTTTTCCTCCCCTTGATCAGTGGCCATTAAATTTGTAGGCTTCTTTTTATGAAGTTCTTCCCCACTCAACAAATATCCCTAGTGGTAATGATGGCTGGGTTGCCTTTGCTAGAGCAATGGCGCCGTAGAATTTTTGTTGGCCCTTTGATGTTCAAGGGGCACTTGGTGTTGGAATAGATGAAATGCTGCCCCTCTTCTCTCCCTCAACTCACACCCATTCCCAATGACCTCTTGAAAGCTTTTCCTTTTTCTGAGGTGGAAAGGGAAGTGCCTGAATTACCTCTCAGGGAGAGAGGTAATTTATTATTATTATTATTATTACTTTACATAAGAGAACTTCCACATACATAGAAACTCAGCTCTCACTTCTGTTGACCTAGTCTTTTCCTGGGAATTGTGAGATTCTGGAAAATTCTCTTTGTATCTAGCACAATCAGTATGCGGAAGATGACCCATTAGGGAAGGCCCGGTTTGAACCAAAAATCATTTCCCAGGTTCATCTTAAAGGGGCTCATATTCTGGGGAAAGTAATATTTGCATAGTGTTGTAATGAAGAAAGTGCTTTTTAGATCTCAAAGCTCTCTAGAAGGGGAGATAATTGCTATTAAATGATTCTATTAATTTTACACTCATTATGAAAGGATTCTGAGCTAGCAAAGTTCATGGATTCTCTGAAAGTAAAGCCCTAGACACTAAGCTTTGAACAAATGTTCTCTGTGGATAGACACAGCAGCATGTGGGGTAGAACACTGGATTAGGATTCAGGAGACTTAGGTTTGAGTACTATTCTTGCTTGTGTGACCTTGAGTAAGCTATGTTCTCTGTATAGGCCTCAGTTTTCTTATCTATGAAAAAAAAGGGTAGGACTAATTGACTTGAAAGGCCTTCTAGCTCTAAATCTAAGATTCTGCCAGTATCTTTCAAAATCTTAATTTAGTTTCTGAAATTTAGAATACCAAAATAATTGCAAAGAAAGAAAATTTGGAAAGGGATGCTTTGGGAAAGAAGGGTATTTTTTTTTTTTTCATTGAATCATAGATTGAAGACTGGAGGGGACCTCTGAGACCATCAATTCCGACTGCCTAATTTTTTCAGTTGAGAAAACTGAAGGTCAAAGAGGTCTAGTGACTTTGCTAGGATCTCACAGCTAATAAGTGTTGTAGGTAGAATTCAAACCTAGGTATTCCTAAGTCCAAATCTACTATAGCATGCTAGCCTATCTCTGTGAGCTACTTCAACTCACCTAACAATGTAAATAGGGGAGAAAAACACATTTTATGTAAATTTTGTTCTGTTATTTTATATAAGTTTAAAAGTTCCAGTTTTACCCTTGTCAGCCATCGAACCAGGAATGTTCCAAAGAGGACGACCCCAACAACACCAGCTATTGTAGCCAAAACAATCACGGCGACCACTTAGAGAAAAGGAGAGACTGATTAATGGCAAAGGAGTGAAATAAACAGTTGTGTAGCAGACATCAAGAAAATTAGTTTAATGCATGTAATGATTTAAGTAAATTACTTTTTTTTTTCTTTTTTTTAGTGAGGCGATTGGGTTTAATTGACTTGCCCAGAGTCACACAGCTAGGAAAATATTATGTCTCGGAGGTCATATTTGAACACAGGTCCTCCTGACTCTAGAAACCAGTACTCTATCCACTGCGCCACCTAGCTGCCCCGTAGGTAAATTGCTTTCTAAACCTGAATTCAAATAGGCAAATGATCTCGGATTCCTTTAGTTTGGGGTATTTTCATGTGGAAAACTCACTCCACTATCACCTATAGTTTCATAGAGAGATCTTAGAGGTTCAGTGACCAGCTTATGGTCATGCAGAGAGTAAAGGGCAGTGATAGGATTCAAACCCAGACCTTTCTGCTCCTAAGCCCAAAACTTTAACCACTATTTCATACTTTCTTTCTAAATCTTAAAGCATTAGGCACATGTAATTTATTATTATTATTATTGTAATTAATGATCATATGTGGTAGATATTATCACATCCATTTTACAGGTGTGGAAAGTGAGATTCAGAGATGTTAAGATTCTTGCTTATGGTCACAGGGCTAAGTGACAGGGCTAGGATTTGAACCTAGATCTCTTGTGATTCAAGTTCCAGCAATCTAGTTAGTATACTATGCTGCCTCATCATCAAATGTCAGAGAAGGAAGAGATGTTAGACAGTTTCTCACTTTACAATTCCCAAGTTGATTATATAACTTCCCCAAGGTGACATAGCTACTAAGTGGCAGACCTAGGGCTTGAAACCCAGGTCAGCACTTTTTTTTTGTTCTGTTTTGTTCTGGCTCTCCATTAAAAGAGTATAAAAGATATGTGGGCAAAGTATGTGGAAAAATCTTCATCCTCTGGGAATGAGACAGAAAACTGAAAACCATGAAGGTAAATGTCAGTCAGTCAATCAACTGGTATTTATTAAATACTTGCTTTGTGTTAGGCACTGTGGGTACCAAGAGAGGCAACTCCCCCTTCACCCCCCCCAAAAAAAATCAGCAAACCAAAAAAATACCCAATTCCTGCTCTTACAGAGCTCATTGTCTAAAGCGGGAGATGACAGGCCAACAACTATTTATAACTATGTACAATAAGAGATGTGTGTGTGTGTGTGTGTGTGTGTGTGTGTGTGTGTGTATGACAAGAAGATATCTATCTATCTATCTATCTATCCATCCATCTATCTAAACATAAACAGGATAAACCAGGTGGGGGGCAATCTCAGAGGAAGGGCACTAAGACTGAGGACTGGCAAAAGCTTCTTATAGATTGGACTTGAGCTGAGGAAGTCAGGGAAACTGGATGTGAGAGATGATGATGGAGAGCATAGCAGGCATAGGAAATGACCATTGAAAATGCTCAGCTGGAAGATGAAATGTTGTGTTTGAGAAACAGCATGGAAACCACCATCACTGAATGGCAGAGTCCATGGGGGAGAGTAAGATGTGTGGTACTGCCAATGACATAAAAAAGAAACAGAGGCAATCTTTGCTCAGTCTGTTAAGTGAGCAGTCATCTAACTAAATGGACAGTTGAAACAAGGCAGTATTTTACAATAAAACTTGTACTATTCTCCTGATTGTAGGTTCACATGAACAAATCTGTTAGGCTTAGCTCTGTATTTCACCTTCTTAGTAGAGACTCAGGCTATGTCCATATGAGGCATGAGGCAACCCTATGAAGACATACATATAGATATAACCTCAAAAGAAATGAATAATTTACCAATTACCCAGTGAAAGCAGATTGTGAAGGCAATGGAATTGAACCTTGCAATAAAATAAATGAGCAATGGGACTTCCAAAATTGATATCCATTATCTGAATAGCACATCATAGGCAGGACTCCACTTCATATTGCTTAGACCTAGTCACCTAGAAGATCTCACTTGTTTTATAAGTTTTTAGTCTTCTCCAGAATGTCAGGAGGCACTAAAAACAGTCCTAGTCCTCAACCCTGTCCCAGGAATGCAAAACAGACTGTCAGAAAAAGGTATATTCTTTGGTCTTCAGATTACTTGAGAGATGAATATGGCAGGGATCCCCAAGGGGAAGCAGTAACATTTTAAATCTATGGGTTTCAGGGTATGAGTTCCATGTCATTAGGGATGGATATATGAGTTTAAATAGAACAATCAATTCCTTTGTGACTTTGCTCTAAAATATAAAATTGATCATTCTCACTTCCTTTTTTTTTTTAATCCAGGGTCCATTTCAGCAATTTTCTTTGCAAAACTATAAGTAAATTAAGCATTTTAAATAAATGCCAAAAATTTACCCAATTGTACAATAAGAAACACATGAAATCAGTAAACACTACCTGCCTGAGAGAGTTAATGACCGCTATCAGTTATTTCCATAGCTGTGACTCATACCCAGACTCCTGGCCACCCAAATTTCCCTTATAATAACTCATAAATCCACCTGTGATTTCATTATTGTAAGGAAATATGGATGTGAGGACTCCTTCCATACATGGTGGTGGGCAACTCCTTTAAGGCCTATATCCTTAAAGTTCCTTGGGGACATTGGATAGTTAAGTGACTTGTTCATGGTCACACAGTGAATTATGTGTCAGAGGTCCTTCTAAGTTCAAGCCCAGACCTTTATCCATTAAACCATGCTGTTTCTTGCTTTTTTTTGGTTGAATTTTAGATTTTTAAAAATTTATTTGATTCTGAACTTAAGATAGAAAACAAACATTTCCATAACAGTACAACAAGAAAAAAAAGATGATTGTATATGAAACTGCAAATCTATTATGTAAAACTTGCTAATCCTTTTAAATATATATTAAAGTTTTGTAACTTTCTTTTTTCCCACTCCTACCCTAGAGATGGCTACCATTAGACAAAAATATGTATATATGTATGTGTGTGTGTGTGTGTGTGTGTGTGTGTGTAAAATTATTCTACACATACTTCTACTTATCAGTTTTTCCTCTGCATGCAGACAGAATTTTCCTTCATAGGTCCTTTGTAGTTAATTTGGGTATTTATAATAGCCAAAGTGACTTAGTCTTTCATTCATAGCTACACAAATATTATCACTATTTTATGAATGAGGACATTTCATAGAGGCTAAGTATCTTACTTGAGGTTAAACAGTAGAGCGAATGGTAGAACTGGAAATGAAGCCCCAGTTCTCTCCCTTCCAGTACTCTAAGAATGACCCTACACTTTTTTAAAAATCAAATTTGGAATTTGCCCCATTCAGCATTTATTATTTATTATCCATTTCAAAGATGGTGGAGGTGGAGTGATTTGGGGTGAAGTAGGGTTTGGACTTGTGATGGGATCAGTGAGAACAAGGCAAACTTGTTCTACCAATGCAGACTAGTAACTTATCTTCCCAGGATTTGTCTACATTATAAAATTCTTCAACACACAAAACTTGCGAAAGAATCAAGGTAAGAATGTTTATTTATCATGTAACCTATAGCCATTTTCTAATGTCTCAGAGAAGAGGCACCATTTTTAAAAAGGGAAGAACCATGTTGCAAACTCTGTGGCCACTTAAAGCAACCCCCTCATAAGAAGAAAAGTGGGGACCTCTATTGGCAAATAAGGAGAGTTACATTTGATTTTTGTCCACATGCAAGTTTTCAACTTACCTGGTCCGGAGAGAGTATGAACTATCCCATCGTCTGATCCTGCCAGAAATAAAACACAGAGAAGTCTATCTAAGATTTAAAGTATAAAGCCATTATCAACTGTGGCAACTATTTTAGTATTAGATTTATATATTTTTTCCTTTCAATCATCTGTCATTTTATCAGTGTGGGGGAACTCCTAATACCAATGCAGATTGTACTCTATGACTTAGCAGATAATCCTTAAAGTGTGTCACTTAAGGTACTTAGAAATTAAGTAATTTGTCCAAAGTCACATATCTATTAAGTGCTACAGCTCAGCTCTCTGTTATGCCAGTCGGCCTCGTAATTGTGTTTATTTGCCCAATTTCTTGAAGAATATGAATTGAACAAGTCTTACAAGTTAGTTGAGTTTCTAGGAGAGAAGGCCAAAGCATCATAGATTTACCATTGGAAGAGGTATCTTAACCCTCTCCACGAATCCCTTCATTTCATTGAGAAGGATACTGAGGCTCAGAGAGTTTAAGTGGCCTGCCTGAGGTCATACAAGTTGTAAGTAACAGAGGTGAGATGTAAGTATCAGTATTTATAAACTCAAATACCCATAAGAATATATGGAATATATGGGCAGGTGACAATCTTATTAACTGAGAGCAAAATGGGATTTAATTCAGTAAAGCTACTATACATGGCAGGGCCATGTAGTTAGAGCTGAGGATATTGAGATGAAAAATGACAGAGTCCCTATTCTTGGGGAACTGACAGTTACTGAGGAGGGATCTGCCACACCCACAGAAAAATAGGATCTAAGGTAGAGTCAGATAAGGGCAAAAGAAAGATCTAGACAAAGTATTCTAGGAAAATTTGAGCAGGGAAAGGACACCATCGTTTGGGAGGGCTGGGCAGGGAATCAGGAACAGCTTCATGTTGTTGCTGTCATCCTAACTGAGTGTTGTGGGAAAAGAAAGATTTAAACAAGCCAAGACAAGGAGAGTTACAAATGTATGGAAGCAGGAGATTGAGTCCAGGACAAGATTGGGAACAGCTAGTAGTTAAGTTCAGGAATAACAGTACTCATCTCTACGTCATTAAGGTTGACAAGTTCCTTTCCCCACAAAATTCCTGTGAGATAAATAGTGTACGGGTTAGTATTTCACTTTAATTCCAAGATGAGGAATCAAGACTCACTGACTTGTTTAGAATATGTATTCAAACATAGACTTTCTCTGGTTCCAATTCTAGTTCTCTTTCTATTCCATCATATTGCTTTTTCATTTGGCCAGATTGTAGAATACATGAAGAGTAGAATCTGAAATAAACTTGGAATAAATCTGAAATAAACCTAAACATTGGCACAATTTGTGGAGGGCCAGGCTAAGAAATTTACATTTTATCCTAGAAGCTATAGGTAGCCATAAAATGTTTTTGAGCAGGAGAGTTCTTTTTCAGTGGTGATACAGGAGTTACCTTTCCTGTTATCGCTACCGATGGATGTCAACTTAGAAAAAGCTGAGGCTGTTTTTGCCTTCCGTCTGTACATTCTCAGCACAGAGTCATGCATTCAGTGAATACATCTCCATGGTCACAAGGGCTCAAGAACGACAATAAGAAAGGAGAAGTCAAACCTTTTTGTCCAACTGTATTTGCTAAGATCTCAGAATGGCTTTGGGTAGTCAAATGCTTCTCAGTGGTTTTTCCAATCGATGTCTGTTCCTGTTCCTCTTTTGTAGCATCGCCGAGATTTGATTCTTTGGTTGAAACATAGTACAAAACAGAGGTTAGGAAGATTACCCACAAGTGCCTCTGGAATGTGGGTCCACAAGCTCTCAAGACTCCTCTAAGTCAGTTCTGGGGCTCCCCTCCATGTCCTCCTTTAATTCTTATCTCCTTACCCTAGGGTTCTGCTAAGAAGCATCCTGAGTTCAGATCAGCATTTCTCTGGTCAAAAATCTAATTTCACAACAAATTTGTAGGTTTTCTTGGACTCAGGAATCAGAAAAATAGCTTGGCTCATGAAAGTTGGAGGAAGAAACAATGAGAAATGCTCATGGATCATTGGACCACAGATAATTGGAGAAGGAACAAAAATTGCTTCTTTTCCCTTAGGCCTCCTAACTGATTTTAAGAAGGAGTGAGGCATTTAAAGTTTACAAAATACTTTACTCACATTATTTTGTTTGACCTTCATAACCACCCTGTGAGGTAAGTTTTTTTTTTTTTTGACAATTGGGGTTAAGTGACTTGCCCAGGGTCACACAGCTAGTGTCCCTGTGAGGTGGTTATTATAATACCTTATTATCCCCATTCTATGGATACAAAAATGGAGTCTCAAAGAGACTTATTCAGATAGTCAGAGTGACTTTCCCAGAGTCAGATAACTGATAGGTGATCCTGAAAGAGGAGTCAAACCTAGTTATCTTCTCATTCCAGGTTGAGAGCTCTATCTATTAGGCTGCATTACCTTTTAAGATAAATGATTCCTTAGAGTATTGAAAGGAGATATAGATGTAATTATGGAACCACAGGCTGCAGAGCTGGAAGGGAATTTTACAATATCTATTTATCCCATCATTTTACAAACAAAGATGAGATCCAGAGTGTTCTAAGTGACTTGCCTGTGTTCACACAGGCATGAAGTAGCAGAGTCAGGATTTGAACACTGTTCCTTTGATTTTAAATTGAGGCCTCTACCCACCACACCATGCTGCTTTTTACTGTCGATAATATTTGAGAAACCATTGATAATAGTAGAGTTTCCAGAGACCTAAAGGTAAGTAACTCTTAGCTGATTTAAAAAAATGTTTACTTGACGATACTTTGTTTTTATATCACAGTCATTCCTAGAAATAACTTTCCCCTTCTCCCCCTCAGATGTCTTTATTGGTGATCTATTTGTTTTTCTTCTATTCATTACAACATTGCTTCTTTGGTTCTGCTTATTTCACTCTGAATCAGTTCATCTAAGTCTTCCCGTGTTTCTTTGAATTCCTCTTTGATAAACTCTTACTTAGTCAATAACGCATCTTTACATTCCAATATAAGTTTTTTTTTAGCCCTTTCCTAACTGACGGACACCCGCCTCAAAGTGATCTTTCTCTGTTTTTTTCCATCCCTTTCCTCTATCTTGTCTGTCTCATCTTTCAACTCTTCCATGAAGTGGTCTTGTTGGGACTTATCTTCACAGGCCATAGCTCAAGGATCATAGATCAAGAGCTTCAAAGGTCCTCAGATGCCTGCTAGTCCAACACCCTCATTTTACAGATGAGGAAAGTAAGTTCCAGGGAGATTAGGTGACTTGCCTAGGGTTATATTGGTAGTAAGAGTCAGAAACAGGATTTGAATTCATGTCCCTGAATCTTAGAAGCTGTGTTCATTCCAAGTCATCTCCAGAGTGCTTTATTTGAGAAACTAGAGCTTCAATTAATCTAGATAAGGGTATCATTATCATGACTTAGTGGAAAGAGGACAAGACTCAGGCTCTGGAGACTCATAGATGTTTAGAACCGGGTGTGAGGAGGGATTTAAAAAGTCTTAGAGTCCCCAGGTTCTAGATCTGACTCTCTATCTTATCTCTCTCGGTGGCTTTGGGGAAATTACCTTTATGGGCTTTAGTTTCTTCATTTATAAAATATTTCTGTATTCTAGAGATAGTCCGCCTTTTCCAAAGTAACTTCTCAGTTCTGATATTTACAAGTTATGACTGTGTCCAAATCACTTTAGCTTCCTGACTCGATTTCCTCATCTGTCAAATGGAGATAATGCTTGCCCTCTCTACCTTATGGGGTCACAGTGAGGAAAATATTTTATAAAGTTCAAAGCACTACATAAATCTGGGTTATAATTTTTCCTCATTAATATTCTACTCAAAAGTCTCATTATGGATTGTAGGTGACACTCTATCCTTTCAAGGTTGTGCCTACTTGGAGCCAAATGCAGTAGTTCTTGCCAAAGTGAAAATGGTTTGAGCTTGAGCTTGGTAAAAGACTGTCTGTTATCTGAGGCTTGGCCTCATTCAGTTTGGAGGGGGCGGGCAGCTAGGTGGCGCAGTGGATAAAGTACTGGGCTTGGAACCAAGAAAACTCATCTTCATGAGTTCAAATCCAGCCTCAGACACTACCTGGGCAAATTAGTTAACTCTGTTTGCCTCAGTTCTTCACCTGAAAAATAAGCTGGAGAAGGAAATGGCAAATCATTCTAGGATCTTTGCCAAGAAAACCCCAAATGGCATCATGAAGACAAGACTGAAATGACTCAACAATAAGTCTGGAGAGAGAACCTTATTCCTACAGGCTTGCTTGTCAGGTGACAAAGATTTTTTTTGGCCAAAGCATCTGTTTGATTTCTAAAGCATGAAGGGGTTGTCATCTGCACTGGGTCACAGAGAATTTGAAGTATTAAAGCATTATTGTGTATATGTTGATAACACAACATATGGTTATTATTAGCTAAATGATTTGTGATTTCGTTGGCATGAAATCTACCAATGCAGCTCAAAAGACACATGTAAATTAGTAAATAAGTCTAAGAGGCCCAGAGAGATTAAGTGACTACCCAGGGTCTTAAATAATAAGGGTTAATAATAATAATAATCATAGTAAAAATAACCAGCAATAACAATAACAATAATAACAAAATAATAATTTTGTGAAAAATCTTGTTTCCAAGAGAAGTCATATTTAATATGAGAATTCCCCATCTTAAAAGTAGGCAGAGGCTTAATAATGTTATTACTCATGAAGAGGCCAATAAGACAATGAATCTGCTGTCAGGTTTTCATATGATCATAGGTTCAAAGATTTTGAGCTGAAAGAGACTTCAAAGATCATGCAGTCTCATGATATATTTCAGCCTGAGCTTCCATTTTAGAACGAGGACACCCGTATGAATGACCTTATGTGGACAATTGGGGTTGGGAAATAGTCACTACCTTATACCATGGAAGGCGAACCAATTTAGTCAATTTGGTCTCTTTTTCCATTGCCGTCTAAACCCACCATCATGACAGACATTTCTAAGTGTCATGGCCATGAAAAATTTTAAACTTCTTAAAAAAAATCCTTGAGTTTCAGAGGAAACCTAAAGAAACCACCCACTAACAAACCCTTCCCCTTCAACCCTTTCTAGCAATGAAAGTGTTTTTCTTCAAAAGACCTGGAGCCAGAAGGGCAGGAGCTTAGAAGTTACTAGTTTCACCCCTTCATTTTATAGATGAGATTGAGATTTAGAGAGAGAAATTGACTTTCCTGAGTCATATTGGTAATAAGTGGAAAAGGCAGGATTTGAAACCAAATATTCTGATTCCATATCCAAGGCACTTTCTACTATTATACTACATTTCCATCTTTGTTGACACAGGCCTTTTATTGTAATAGAAATGATTAAATTAAGTTTTTTAAAACAGAAGGCTATTTTAGTCTGTACCCACTATTCAGCTGTGACTGATATTCGTAAATATCTTATTCCTATTTAAATCTAATTGATTCAGTATGGACTGCCTTTTGATTATAAAAGTCTTAAAGACCAAGATTTAAGGAAAGAAAGGACAGTTCAATTAACATAAATTTACTTTTTATATCATCTCATTCCATTAAAGTAGTAATTGGCCTTCAATAAAACTATAGGGCAAAGTTTAATATTCTAGCAGTAACATCCCATCAAATGCTCCAGATTAAGTTGGAGAAAAAAAATATCCTAAGACTTCACTTACCTAAAAATAGTAGCAAAAGCACTATCTCTTTATACATCTTCATCTGGCGATTTTGATCTTTAATATCCAATGTGAGAAATCCCAAAGCCAATGATGTGTGCTCCAAACAGCCACTGAGAATGACTGGTGGTGTCAGTCCCCAGCTACAGTCTAACCTTCTATCTGTCCAGTCCAGGCTCCAGAGGCTCTAATCAGCTATGAGACATCAGCAAGAATGTAGGAACCCTGATGACAACCCAAGTTTTGAATTTCAATTTCACCAATGACAAGTGGCACTTTCTGTTCAGTGAACTGGGATAGGGCATCTTCCCCACATGGGCTGGCCCCCAACATCATACCTTATTTGTATAAACTCCCCCAGGGAATTGAATAATGAAAGGCACTCTGGGCCTCTGCACTAACCCTCTGGTTTTCAGTCTTCTTATTAACAGAATGATCTACTCCTGGACAATCCAGCCTATCAATATTTTTCCTAAAAGTGACTTCATGGTCTTAGCTTAAGACCACTAATTTCTCTTCAGAAAGAACTAGGAGACACAGGTTCACAGAATTAGAATTGGAAGGGATCTTAGAAGCTGTTGATTCAACTCCCTCATTTTACAGATGAGGAAATGAAGGCCCCAGGGGTTCAGTGACTTGCTCAAGGTCACACATTAAGGGTTAGTGGGTGATTTGAATCCAGCTCCCCTGACTACAGAGCCAGTGTTCTTTCCACTTCATTGTCCTCCCTCCATAAAATAAACTAGTCTGTTTTTTTTCTAATCATATCTGATTATAAGAACAGACCATCTCTTTATCCAGTCATTTTGCAGATGAGAAAACTGAGGGCCAGAGAAGAGAAGGGTAGCTTGCTAGTTAGTGGAAAAGCAGCGACCAGAATCCAGATCTGGTCATCCTTTATCTGTCATATTTGCTTCTTTCTCACATGGCTATTCCTGCTACAATGAAACAACACAGGTTGGGATTTTCTTGTTTTTGTCTTTCTAGAAGCCTAAAATGAAAATCAGGTGCACATCTTTTGAAAGAAAAAAAAAAAGAGGAAACCAATTTGCCTGAAGCTATCAGGCATCTTAACATCTGGACTTTTCACAGCAGTCTTTGTAATTGTCTGTATGGTTCCTGATTCTGATTCTGAGGCTGCCTTCCTGTATTACTTGGCCTGTCTTTCCAGCCTTAGTGATACCCAGATGTTAACCAAGAAGATCAATTGTCTTAGAACAAGTCCAGTTCTGCGAATCATGCCTTTAGTTGAGCTACAAGAATTCCATGGGAGTAATAGAATTTTTAATGTGCTTCTTGTTGGGAAATTGTTATTCAAAGAATCCTAAGAATTGGAGGGCACCTCGAAATTTCTGTTTAAAAATACTTCCTCCTGGTAGGACCACACCTAGACCATATTTGACTCTTATCTTGTTTTTCCAGACCTTCCAAGAAATGAGTTATCATCTTGATCCAGAACTAGGACCTGAAGCTTTCTGGAGGGGTAGAGGAGGGGAAGGAGAAGAAAGTTAAGAGTGATTATGAGATATGGTTTTAAAAACATTACTTTTATTAAGTGGACATGTTTTTTATTGAAATTCAAGTCAATAAGCATTTATTAAGTACTTTGGTTTTCTGTAGTATATAAGGATTTATTTTGTGGTAAGTCAAGTAGCATGTGTAGCTTCCAATAGACTCAAAGCCTCTATTGGATAGTGACAGAGGGCCCTTTGAAGCCATTCAGTCCAACCCCTTCTTTTTATAGGTGAAGAAACTGAAATCCAGAGAGCAAGCATGTATGTAGGGGGAGGAAGCCTTACAGTTTTCAAACCTGGGGGTAGAAATGACTTGTCTGGGGTTTGCTTTGAGGGAGAACCAGTAAACTAGTTTCATTTAAACATATCTTCAAATACTTTGGTTTAGGAAATCCTGAAATAACTATTTATTATTAACTTTATTAAAGTTAATTTGTTATCATTAATTATTAATTAACATTATTAAAAGCATTAAGTACTTTTTTCAACTTGGCATGAAAGATTTCAGGTTCTCAACCTTTCAAGTATAGAAGCCTGATATCTAGTTTCCTAGAATCTGCATTTTTGGAAAACATGTAGGACTCTGTCATTGGTGGAAACATTTTTAGAAAAAGATCCTCATTCAGAGGAAAACACAGATAAATGAGACACCTTCCTTTGTAACTTCTGGAGACTCACAGCTTCATTTACAATCTAATATATAATTTTTTTTGCATATGGAAATGCTCATAGTTGATGACATTTGTCAAGTTCAGAATGATAAGAAAAATAGATATAAAAGAAAAAGACCTGCAGGGAACATCTTGCAATCTCTTCATATTCTAATCAGATATTACTGTTCTTGAGTGTTGGACAGTTGGAAAGTTTGTTCTGGGAGTGGAAGTAGTAAAATGCAATAGAAAAAAACCCACTTTAGAGTCAAGAAATTGAGGTTAAAATTCTAGCTCTGCTTACAACTGTGTGACCCTGGGCAAGTCCCATGATCCTTACATAACAAAGAAAGTTAATTCACTTAAGAGTGTCATTTGGTATACTTTGCATTTTATACTCTTTCCTTGGGTAACAAGATGCTGTGATGTGCCCAGGGTCACTATCTATATTAGTGAAGAAAAGTTTCTCAAAAGTAGTTTTGCTACAAAGTCCAGCAGCAAGAGATAGAAAGAGAAATTTTATTTAAAATAAATAGGCAATTCATTGCTCATGGGTAGGCCAAGCCAAAATAATAAAAAAAAAAACCCAATTCTACCTAAATTAATCTATTTATTTGGTACCATACCAATCAAGCTTTCAAAAAATTATTTTATAGAGCTAGAAAAAATAATAACAAAGTTCATCTAGAAGAACAAAAGCTGAAGAATATCAACTGAATCAATTAAAAAATGCAAAAGAAGGTGGTCTAGCTGTACCAGATCTCAAACAGTACTATAAAGCAGTAATTATCAAAACAATCTGGTACTGGCTAAGAAATAGGGTGGTGGATCAATGGAATAGATTAAGTACAAATTACGTTATAGTAAATGACCAAAGTAATCCAGTATATGATAAACCCAAAGATCCAAGCTTTTGGAACAAAAACTGCTGGGAATACTGGAAAACAGTATGGCAGAAACTAGCTATAGACCTACCTCTCACACCTATACCAAGATAAGGTCAAAATGGATATATGATTTACACCTAAAGTGTGATACCATAAGCAAATTAAGAGTGCATAGAATAGTTTATCTGTTGTATTTATAGGTAAGGGAAGAATTTAGGAGCAAAGAAGATATGGATAGCATTACAAAATGTAAAACAGATAACTTTGATTATATAAAATTAAAAAGTTTTTGCACAAACAAAACCAATGCAAACAAAATTATAAGGCGAGCAGAAAACTGGGGAAAATTTTTCAACAAGTATCTCTGATAAAGGCCTCATTTCTCAAATATATAGAGAACTGAGTAAAATTTATAAAAATACAAGCCGTTCCCCAATTGATAAATGATCAAAGGATATGAGCAGGCAGTTTTCAGACAAAGAAATCAAAGCTATCTATAGTCATATGAAAAAATGCTCTAAAACACTATTGATTAGAGAAATGTAAATTAAAACAACTCTGAGATACCACCTCACACCTATCAGAATGGCTAATATGACAAAAAAGGAAAATGTTGGATGTTGGAGGGGATGTGGGAAAACTAGGACACTAATACATTGTTGATGGAGTTGTGAAATGATCCAACCATTCTGAAGAGCAATTTGGAACTATGCCCAAAGGACTATAAAACTATGTATACCTTTTGATCCACCAATACCACTGCTAGGTCTATAGCATAGAAAAAAGGGAAAAGAACTTACTTATACAAAAATATTCATAGCAGCTCTTTTTGAGGTGGCTAAAATCTGGAAATCAAAGGGATGCCCTTTGGGGCATGGGGAATTAGGGAATGGCTAAACAAGCTGTGTGATATGAGTGTAATGGAATATTATTGTGCTGTAAGAAATGACAAGCAGGAAAATCTGGAAAGCCTTACATGAATTGATACAGAGTGAAGTGAACAGAACTAGGAGAACATTGTTACGGTAATGGCATTATTGTTCAAATGAAGACCTGTGAATGACTTAGCAATACAATGATCCAAGAAAATCCCAAAGGACCAATGATGAAGCATACTATCCACTCCCAGAGAAAGAACTGATACTGTTTGAATGCAGATGGAAGTGTGCTATTTTTCACTTTCTTTCTTTCATTTTTTTCTTTTATTTGAATCTTCTTATACAAAATGACTAATATGGAAATGTTTTACATAATTGTACATGTATGACCTATATCTGATTGCTTACCATCTCGGGGGGAGGGGAGGAAGGGATGCGACTGGGAACTCAAACTTTAAATAAAAATGTTAAACAAAAGTAGTTTTCATGTCAATGAAATCATGTTTGTTTACACAATATACGTGCATCTGTGTATATATAGGAATGTATTACATATATTATTGGTATATATGTATGCATTACATATATTACATGTATATATTACATACATCACATGTAATACATGTATTGCATTACATTGCATTGTAATGCATGCCCATTGTATTACATACATATATACATTACATACATTATATATGTATTATTATATATTATGTGTATATATGTATCACATATATTTTGTGTATGTATATATCATATATTATGTGTATATATTCCATATATTATATGCATATATGTATGCATTACACATATTATATGTACATCACATATGTATATAGGTACATTGCATATATTATAATATGCTAATATGTTATACATGTGCTTTGCCTGCATTACATGTATATAGTTTATATATTATATGTATATATGTGTTGCATATATTTTGAGTATATGTGCATGTATTATCTATTACATTATATGTGTATTACATATATTGCATGCATAATACACATATTATGTGTATGTGCATTGCATATGTTATGCACATATATGTATGTATTATATGTGTGTATGCACACACACACGTGCATCAGTGGAGACTATTTTGCCTTTGTATTCCTAGTGCCTACAACTGCCTTGCATGCCTTGAACTTGGAGTATTGAACATAGAATTATAGACTCTGAATTCAGATCGCAGCTTTGCCTTTTATTTCCTATTTGATCTTGGACAAATCACTTCATCTTTCTAGGTCTCAGTTTCTTTGTCTCTAAAATGATGGGACTGGAGTGGATCCCTTTCTGATCTAGCTCTTTGATCCTACGACCTAAGATTCAGGCCCAGCATTTAAGATGGGTCTTGGTAGGACTCTTTCAAGCCCCAGTTCTGCCCCTGAGGGCCTGGGCCATGATCAGTTGCACCTACATACATGGAAAGTCTGCCCTCTCTCACTGACATCAGAAAACATCATGGCTGGGATCAATGCCAGTGCCGGTGCCAGTGAGCAGATGTCCTGAATATCATCCTTCTCTAAGTTGGCAGAATACATATCTCCTTTGAAATAGTACTGTGGTTTGAGAAGAAGGGGTTTTCCATTAGACAGTCCACAGAGAACGAGGAGCAGCTTTCTTTGCCTGGCTTTGGATCATGCTCTCTGTTCCAACCAAACACTGAGAAGGGCAGGGGCTAGAAGGAGAAACCAGTCCATCGCCTGAGTCCATCGACACACCTTGGCTTGGAGAAAGAGAAACAGAAGGTCTAAGGGTTGTCTTATCTTTTCCTCCTGAAAATCTTATCAATGAACTTCTTTATTCTCAAAACCACCATCATTATCATAGGGCAAGAAATACAGAACTGAGTCAGCCAAAAGACCCAGATTCTAGTCCTGGGTCTGTCATTACTTGGCTGAATAACCTTGAGCAAGTGACTTCATCTCTCTGACCCTCTGTTTACTCCCTTGTATAATGGTGGGGATGGGGTGGACTAGAGCAGATCTTTCAAAAATGGAAGTGCTAACGGACTGAATAAAATGTAATTGGGAAATATTTAACAGAAAAAATAAAAATACAACAGAACATAGATAATTCTGGTGCAGTGGATAGAGCACTGGATCTGGAGTCAGGAAGACTCATCTTCCTGAGTTCAAATCTGTCTTCTGACACTTACTGGCTGTGTGACCCTGGGCAAGTCACTTTACCCTGTTTGCTCAGTTTCCTCATCTGTAAAATGAGCTGGAGAAGGAAATAGCACCACTTCGGTACCTTTGCCACGAAAACCGCAAACGGGGTCATGAAGGGTCAGACATGACTGGAATAATTGAACAACAACAATGTTAATATCTGGTTTTCTAAGTCAATATACAGCTTGGAGGGATCCTTATGTATGATTTGGTGACCTCTGTTCCTACCTGAGTGGTCTAGAGGACTCTCCAAGGTCAAAATCTATGATCCTATAAACTCAAGGTTATTTCTTACTTTAAAATTCTATTACATGTACATTTACATGATGCATAAAAGCAATGTTCAAGGTCTTTATCAAGGTGTAAACAAACTGAATTTGAGTCAGAGATATGATTCCCTGTATCAGGTAGGCCCCTATACTTAGCCACAAATAAGCTGAATGAAATGGGTATAAAAACACACATATATTCATCTACCAAAGCCATCATTTCAACCTATAGAATACATCTTATCCAGAGTTTTAGAGTGACCTCTAGTGGTACATTTGTGTCATAAACAGATGAAAATGACAGTTTTAGTTTTTCTTTAAACTTTCTTTAAAGTTGAAGATTGGACCCTATGTTTTACCCAGGCTGGAAGGGCAGCGGCCGCTCACCGGCCTGACCTCACTGCGAATTGGCATGGAAACTTTGACCTGTTCATTTTTGATCCAGGTGGCTTTGTCTTTCCTTAGGCAACCTGGTGGCCTCCTGCTTCTGAGGGCTTGACATATTGGTGTTGGACTTGATGTGGCTTTAGCTCTACCACAGCCCAAAACTTCCAGGCTCAAACAATCCACCAGCGTTAGCCTATCCAGCGGAAGGAATTACAGGCTTATGCCATCATGCTAGGCAATTTTGAGGTTAAACAACTCAATTAAAAAAAAACAAAACAAAAACAAAACAAACCAGCACCTGACAAGAGGAGATCCTCATTGGAATCACTTCTATTTGTCTTTAGTATTTCGTTCTTGAGTTTCCCATCTAGAATAACTTCTCCTATAACATTTTAATCCACTGAATGTTTCTTTCTCTTAACTCTTAGAAAACCACTTTGCCCAGTTCCATGGTGCGTGTTTGTTTCTGCTCAGCATTTCTCTCCTTTCTCTATCGCAGACTCTGGGACAGGACAGTCCTTTACTTCCCATCATTTCTGCTTCAGCTGGTAATGCCTTCTTGAAATGAGGATCAGATCCATAATGACTTGTTCTTATTATGCCAACTCTTAATTCCTTTTATTATTTCCTCTATATTTTAAGAAATGAAAGTACAATAGATATTTCAAGAACTTCTTAGCTGCTCTGCTAAGCAGCTGCCCTGACAAAGGGAGATCCAGCAGAGGTGTAGATAGCTGAAATCCCCCCAGCACTACTGTGTTAAGTATATGTTGCCGACTTTTGTCTGTTTCCAATCCGATTGTATAATGCTTCCTTCTGCCCAGGTAATTTGTAGAAAGTTGCTTCTATAATAGTTCTTCTTTATGTGGCACCTCTTTCACTTGTTAGCTTGGAAGATTTACATGGGTAGTTTTTCTTCCTCATTCTCCAAAATGGAAATCAGGAAAATGAAGAGCTAAAAACATTTAATAGAGTATTAAAGATAGAGTGGCCCAATGGATAAGGTGCTGGCCCTGGTGTCAGGAAGACTCTTCTTCCTGAGCTCAAATCTGCCCTCAGACACTTACTAGCTGTATAACACTAGGTAAGTCACTTAACTCTGCTTTAGTTTCTTCATCTGTAAAAATGAGCTGGAGAAGGAAATGACAAACCTCTCTAGTATCTTTGCCAAGAAAACACCAAATAGCGTCACAAAGAGTTGGACATGACTGAAAAATAACTGAACGACAATAAACAACAAAGATAGAACTAAAAGAAGTTTCCAAAAAAAATTGTTGACCTAATTTTTCAAAGTTTTGGAAAAGAGTGAGTCAATTCTAGAAATCGTGGGATTCCTTTCCCTTTTTACTCTTTCCCTTCCTACTTAGTACAGTTTTATTGAACAAAGAGTTCAGCATTTTTTTTTTATTTAAAAGAACTAATTTTTGAAGCAAACCTGAATGAATTCAAGGTTTGTGAATAAACAACAACAACAACAAAAACCCAGCTTGGCCCACTCAGAGGAACTGAGTTCATTTTGAGGCCTCTCTTCTTTCTTTCCCTAATACTCTTCCCAGAGGAATTCTGTTTTGTTAAGCAAGTACTGAATGTGATAGCATTTTTTGATAAAAATCCATTTTCATGACAAAGATGAAGAGGTTAATGAGCCTTGGATAGAACCCTCCTTCTGAACTTGGAGGAAGAAACCCTCCAGATGAGCAATGAAAATGGGTCATGTTCTGGGATCCTCAGCAAAGGAGGCACAAACGGTTTCTCTTCTCTTAGTCCCTCCAGTCTAAATACTTTTTACCCCCTGTCTCCAGTTTCTTTCCATTCTGCTTCTTTCCCAGAACAATGCTCACAATATTTCAATGAAAAGCACATTTTCTAAAATGTTTATAGCAGCTCTCTTTACAGTGGAAAAGAACTGGAAATTGTGGGAATGCCCTTCAATTGGGAAGTGTTTGAACAAGTTGTGGCATATATATGATTGTGATGGAATGCTACTGTCCTGGAAGAAATGATGAAATCAATGATTTTAGAAAAACACGGATAGGCTTGCAAATAATGGCAAATAACGAAGAGCAAAATGAACAGAACAAGGAAAACATCGTATACAGTACCAGGAATATTGTTTTAAGAACAATTATGAGTTATCAATTTATTTATAATACATATAATATAATATATAATAACAATTATAAATATCCAAATTAGCTACAAAGGGCATATGAAGGAAGATGCTATATGCATCCAGAGAAAGAACTGATAAATAGAAGTACGTATGGAGTGATTTTACACACACACACACACACACACACACACACACACAGAAACACACACACACATTTGTGTGTGGGTGGGGGAGGAGAGAAGAAAAAAAGAAATTGACATAATAAATTTATAATAGATTTCTTATATTTCTTATTTTATTAATTTATATAATTTAATTTATTATATTGATTTATTATGTTAAATATATTTGTATATATGAATTTATAATATATTTATATAATTTATTATATTAAAGTAATAGCAAGTTGTACATAATAGGTTTGCAGTTTCATGTACAATCATCTTTTTATTTTTTTACTGTGTTATGGAAATGCTTGTTTTATTTCCTAAATTAAAAACACAATAAAGAAAAAAAATTTTTAAAAGCACATTTTCATTCAATGATTGTTGTTGTTGTTCAGTTGTTTCTAGTCATGCATGACTCTTTGTAACCCATTTGGGATTTTCTTGGAAAAGATACTAGAAGGGTTTGCCATCTCCTTCTTCAGCTAATTTTACAAATGAGGAAATTGAGGTAAACAGGATGAGGTGACTTGCCCAGGGTCACATAGCTGCTTAAGTGTCTGAGGCCAGATTTGAACTCAGGACTCCAGGCCTGGTGCACCACCTAGCTACCCTACTCAATGATAGCTCCTTAAAAGAGTGACAATAATAGGCTTCTAAAGCACTTAAAAACATTATATATATAATATATATGTATATGTATATATGTGTGTGTACACACGTAAGTATGTATACATATTTATGTGTATGCATATGTGTATGTGTATATGTATAAGTATATATATATATATTACATATATATATATATGAATCTTGTTTGATCTCCACAGAATTCTTCTGATATAGATATTTCAGGTATTATTAACGTTATTTTATGAATGAGGATGCAGACCTCTGAGAGGTCAAATGCTGTTCTCATGGTCACATAGCTATTATGTGTCAGAGGCAAGATTTGAATCCGGGTATCTCCTGTCTACACTACTCTTTCCACAAAATATCTACTAAATAATCCTCTCTAGTGTTCTTTTTCTGAGATCTCTGTCAAGCTACAGTTTACATAATTGCATTTCCCCACTTTTTGAAAATCTACATATTTTTCAAACTCTGGAAAAGACTTTGATTCCTATATCATAAGTATCTCAAACCATATTATCCCAAACTCATTATATATGCTTTAAAAAAAAGAAAAGAAAAAAACTGAGGCTTGCAGTCTTAAGGTAGGTAAAGTTGGCTTTGATCTGTGACAAAATTCTTGGATAACTTATTAAAGGAATGATTAGTGAAGATCTAGACAAGGAAGCAGATTACAATGGACCTGCCAAATTTCATCCAGAACAGGTTATACTAGATGTTACAACCTCATTTCCTTTTTTAGGAAATTAGTTTAAAATTAGTTTAAAAATTTAGGAAATTTTTACTAAATTAGTAGAGCAGGAGAATAGTTTATATTTATATAGCACTCAAAGGGGCAGTTAGGGTGCGGCTAGTCCACAGCACTGAACCTGGAATCAGGAAGACTCATTTTCATAAGTTCCAATATGGCCTCAGACATTTATTAGCTGTGTGACCCTGGGCAAGTCACTTAACCCTGTTTGCCTCATTTCTTCATCTGTAAATGAGCTGGAGAAGGAAATGAAAAACAATTCTAGTATGTTTGCCAAGAAAACCCCAAATGGGGTCATGGAGAGCTGAACACAACTGAAATGACTCACCAATAATTGGAGTTTTCTTGGCAAAGATACTAGAATGGTTTGCCATTTCTTTCTCCAGCTCATTTTATAGGTGAGGAAACTGAAGCAAATATAGAACTTGGAACTCTAGGCCAGAACCTTACAATTCATAACACTGAAGGTAATACTCTAATCTGGTAGAATAAATGATTTCAGGAAATAGTGGAACCAATCTGTAGTAATGAGCCTTGCAAGAAAATACTTGAGAATAATAGTTTTGAGATGGAAATTTGATTCATGTGTCCTCAAAGCATCTCTGGTTTGATTGTTAACTTTTCTCATTTATTTGTTTTTCCACACACCTTGAACAACAACCAATGGAAACTCTCAAATGCTTTTGGTGGTAGGAGTTGTTAATACCTTTTCTTCATGTACCCTAGCCATAGATAATAGCAATACTTATTTAGTGATAGCTAGATAAAGTAATATGTCAACTAATGCAAACCTGATTTTTCTATCAGCTGCTATTTAATTCTTTAAACAATGCAAATAAAAGGTTAAAGTAGCTTAAAGTTGTCACAATAACATTATATTCAAGGCATATTCAAGTTGTAAAAAAAACCTTTTTGCTTATCTGAAAGAAATAATAAAAGAACTATTTATTCATACATCTTCAGATGGCAATTTTATTTCAACAATTCAATACAAGAAAAACAAAATCTCTCAATATGTACTTGAGACAACTCCCAAGAATGTATGGCTTTGTCAATCCCCAGCAACTGTTGGTACTTCCATTGGTCCAGCCAAGACTTGGGAGACTTTAATCAGCTAATAAGCACTGGCAAGACTATTCTATCCTGCAAAGTTGAAAAATGCTTCTGAGTGACCACAAGTTGGAATTTCATCTAAATGAGAGTGGTGAAGAAGTAGCAATAGGGATCCACCAGGGTTGAGCCCTCTGAAACCCTAATACCACAAGAATAATTGAGGAGTGTTTGAATGGACAGTTTTAACATTTTTAAAAATTAACGTTTTTTTTGGATACTCTAAGACTTCTTGAATATAAACAGAAGTTTATCTTAAGATGCAGAAAGGGAAACTAGTTGGGAGATGTCAAGAGCTGCAGTTGTGAGCTGATTGGTCTTAAGTTGGGAATGAAGCCAGACACCCACCCACATATGCACACACAGATATGTATGTAGTTTGGAATGAATCCATCCATATATATGTGTGTAGAATGTGTGATTATGAAGGTGAAACTAAGAGAAATGGGGAAAAGTTGAAAAAAAAAACCAAATGTAGAATTAGAATCAAGAAAAAAACCCAGCCTCCCAATTATAGTAGAGCTGTTCAAAAAGTGAATTGGCTGCTTCACAGAGGATCTCCTCTTCTAACGAGGGCTGTATGACCACTTATTAGACACAATATGGAAGGAATTCTTGTTCAAGTATAGGTTCAATTGCATGTCATCTGAAATCAAAGATATGGAGCAGAAAGGGACCTCAGAGCTTAACTATAATCTAACTTTCCCCTCTCGTTTTATAGATGAAGAAATTGAGGCCTAGGGAGGTTAGCAGTCTTATCCAAGGTCACACAAGTAGTAAACACTAGGGACAAAATTTGAACCTCTGCCCTCTGATTCCAGAGCTGCTGCTCTTTGAGCCATACCAAAATGCCTTCCAACACTGGAATTCTAAGATTCTAATTCAGAAGGAATTTAGTTAATTTAACAAACTTAAAGGATCCATACTTCATTGTGATTTAAACATAATGACACTAAAATGTGTAAACATTCCCATGACCACCACATTTGGAACTCAGATCAAATCTTCTTGATTAGGTATGAAGAGTGCCTTTGCCTGGTTACTTGTAGGTCCATTGACACCTCATAATTGAGCAAAGGCATTTGAGGATAAATGTTTGAGTCATTCATGTAACACTAGTTTATAGCCTAGTGGTGCAGTGGATAGAGTGATGGGTCTGGAATTAAGAAGATTGATCTTTATGAGTTCAAATCTGGCCTTAGACACTTACTAACTGTGTGACCCTGGGCAAGTCACTTAACCCTGTTTGTCATCTGTAAAATGAGCAAGAGAAGGAAATGGCAAACCACTTCAGTAAATTTTTGCCAAGAAAATCCCAAATGGGATCATGAAGAATCAGACACAACTGAATAACAACAATAATGACTAAGTCATGGCTCATGAGCTGTACAAGTACATATTGAGAGATTTTGCTTTTCTTATATTGAGTTGTGGAAATAAAATTACCATCTGACAATGTATAAAGAAATAGCTCTTTTGTTACTTATTTCAGGGAAGCAAAGAGTTTTTTCAACTTTATGCTGGCTTTGGACTTTAAAAGTGAAGCACCCCACAACAAAATGGTAGAAAAACTAGGTAATCTGCCAGTCTTCAAAAAGGCTCTAGGGAACAATCGGGGCCCTGCAAAGATGGTGAATTTCAACCATCTGTTTCCTATAGAGGAATAAGTTGGATTCCTTCAGAAAAGGAGACTACAGGAACACAAAAACGTCTAAGAATCATACTCCGAAAGCAGGTGGAAAATGGCACCAGGTTGATGGCTCATTTGGGGAAGATCCAGGTCAAAATTTGGATGAAGAGGAAGCTGAATTGTGGTACAATTTGGGGCCTAAGGAAGGACTTCAAGACTGTCTCAATCTGAGGGAGGGGGTACTCTGCCTATATAGAGAGAAAGGGCTATTTCTAAAAGCCATCCCACTCCTTTCCAATATTCCAGCTTTGGGGCCCCTAAAGAATCAGAGTCCTAAGGAAACCCTTTAGGACCTGAAGATGACATTGAATCAGAATGGGGAAAAAGTTTAGTGACACTGAGTACATTTACTTCCTTACTGAGGATGAGATGATGGATGTTCCGAAGTGACTGAGGGTCACTGGAGAAGTACTGGGATTACTGAACTCATAATCAGACTGACACACAACATTGCCATTGTTATACCGATTCTTTGGATGTCATTCAGGCGGTTTGTTGGTACTTGCTGACACTGGGATGTGCACTCTCTGATTAGGGAAGGATGACACACAGATAATGGGGTGGATGAAATATCTAATATGAGTGACTCTATTATGTAGCATTATACAATTTCTATGTCCATATAATCTCCATATTTGACCTAATTTCTATGTAACTATACTATGTGTAACTTGGTGGGTATTGTTTAATACACATAAAATAATTTCCACTTAATTACACACAGTAAGGTGTACAGCATGGTATACTGACTATGTATACAATTAACATAATTTTCAGGCACTGAATATTCTCTAAGAGAAGGGAGAATCTAAGAGGATTCACTGAGGGATTCCCCTCTGTCTCCCAGGATTGGAAGAAAATCCAAAGATGCATGTGCATGAAAAATCCCTTGGAAAGAGAAAGAGAACCACAAGGAAAATGGAAGGGCTTCTAGGTTGGTGACCATATGATAGGGGTACATTGGTTGCTCCCGTACTGCAGATGTCTTATTAGTAGATACAGAGCCATACTAAGAGATATTTGTACATAGTAAGCGTTTTATGAATGTTATTTCATTTATTCATTCATTCATACATAATACATCATATATAATACATACACACATCCATACATACATACTGGGAATGAGTCACTGTGGGACCAGGGAGGTGATGAAGCATAAAATAGAGATCCCACAAAGGGAAGCTGTGACTAATGCATCGATTGCTAAAGGGACAACTGGTCCTTAATCTCATCTTTACATGCCTTTGAGAATTCTGTTGTCTGTTGAATGTCCTGAAGAAGGAATGTGAAGCTCTAAGGGAGACATGAGGCAAATTCTATTTACTGGCTAAACCCCTGTTTGGGCATGAGCCAAAAAGACAATTATGAGAAAGAAGTCCCTGAGACATTTACCTAGTTTCTCTAAGCCAAGAGCTGTGGTTCTGGGCCATTATTCTAGGAGAAGACCCTACAATTGTGTAACAACTATCTATAGAATTCAGACCAGCATTGAAGGTGGCCCCCAACCCCAGGTTAGACATTTCACTGACCTCCTGAAACCTCTCATTCATCTCAGGGAACAGCATGGGTGGGGCAGGTGCCAGCCAGCAGGTGGCTCAAATGTCACCCTTCCCTTAGTTGGCAGAATAGTGCCTTTAATAGGTTATTATGGTCCAGGTATGAAGGGCTTCCATTAGACATCTCATTGAAGTGAAGAGGATTCTACAATGCCTGGCTTTGTGTCTCCCTCACCGTTCCAAACCCACATTTTGAGAACATTCCTTTTGGCTTGGCCAGAGTGAGGAATGGAAAATCGTTTTCTCTCCAAACGTGAGGCATCTTCTTTCCCTTATAAATAGAGTCATGGGATTTAGAGCAGCAAGACACCCAAGAAGTCATCTGATTCAAGTAATTCATGTTTACCAATGGGGAAACTGAGGCCCAGAGAGCTACGGTGACACCCAAATTTATAAAAGAAGTGACTTGAAGAGCCTGTATTGAACTCAGATGCTTTGACTCTAAACCTAGTACTGCTGATTCTCTGACCCAGTTTTCCTCTTGAAGCACTTGGTAGATGACTGTTTTTCTTTTTCCATGTCTATTTTTCCAACTGCTTAATTAGATTATCTAACCTATAAGTATCCAGGGAGATAGACCTTCTAATCTCTTAAGTCTGCCCCTCTCTTTTCTGACTTTACTTTCTTCAGATCTCCCCTAGTTGCTCCCCAATTTTTTTATTCTCAGGCTGGGCACTCCTCTCTTTGCTCTTCCCCTTCTCTGGCATCAGAAGGTATTTTTCTGAAGTTCCCTCATTGTTCTCCCCATATCCTTGAGGCTCATAGGGAGCATCCTAGATTTTCAGATGGACCCAGCCAAACCCAGGTAGAATTAGCTTATATCCCATAGGGTCTTCTAGAGTTACAGATCTCCATATTAACCACTTTTCTCCTTTAAGGGGAATATCTGTTTCCCATATCTTTTATCACCAGCCTCCTAGGACCTCATGTTGATCCAATGTCATCATGGGAGCCATTACTTCCTACCACTCCAAGATAGACCTTAATCTTTGGTCAGTCATGAGTCATAATTACCATAAACTAGTGGTGATGAAACCAAGGAAAGAGAACTTGAGGTTTCTCACAGGGAAGATTTGTACTTCAAACAAAGTAGTTTCATACTGAAACATGGTATCTAGATAGTAGATGCCTTAGTTTTCCAAGAAATTAGGTTGAGTCTTGCTGTTTCTACCTACACAGAGTCTCATCTAAACCCATCTCTTCCACTCATACAGCTACTGTCTTAGTTCAGGCTTTCATCATGTTTTGCCTAGATTATTGCAAGAGTCTTCTAATTGGTTTCCTTGCCTCGAGTTTATCGTCACTGAGGTCCATTGTATACACTGCACCCAAAATTTTTCCTGAAGTGAAGTTCTGACTATATGACTCCCTTACTCAACCTGATGTATTGCCTCTAGGATAAAATATAAATGCCTCTGTTTAGCTTTTCAAGTCCTACAAAACCTGGCCCCAACCTGTCTCTCTAGAGTCATCTGACATTACTCTTCCTCCTCCACACTGTAATCCTCCCAAACTGTCCTTCTACTTATTCTGATGCATGATACCCCATATCCCACCCCTGTACCTTTGCACTGGCTATCCTACCTGTCTAGAACGAAGAGGAAAGGAATCTCTCCTTACCTCTGCCTCAGAATATCTATCTCTCCCTTTAAGACAGTGGATCTCAAATTTTGAAGTCTCAGGACCCTTTTATAGGCAAATATTATTGAGATCTCCAAAGAACTTCTCTTTATGTGGGCTATCTACTGGTATTTAGAAATTAAAACTGAAATTTGAAATATTTATTAATTGATTTAAAATAATAAGTCAATATAAGCCATTACATAATGTTTAAAAATGAAAAATAACTATAATTTCCCACACAAAAAGTGAGAAGAATGGCATTGTTCTACTTTTTTTTTAAATATCTGTAATATCTGGCTTAATAGAAGGCAGCTGGGTTGCCACATCTGCTTTTTCATTCAATCTTTTGCAATATGCTGTTTTGGTTGAAGGATATGAAGAAAATCTACCTCACACAGATATGTAACTGAAAAAGGGAGGAAATATTTTATTGGCAAATAATGACTTAGTGTTATCATGAAAATTGTTTTGACTTTGCAGATCCCCTGGGAGAGTCTTAGGTACCTCCAGGGATCCTCAGACCACATTTTGAGAACTGCTGATTTAAGATTTAGCTCAGGCACCATCTTCTGCATGAAGCTTTTCCAGATCCCCCAAGTACTAATACACTCCCACTCAATCTACCTTATATTTAACTCCTTGTCTATATTCGTATTAATTAACTTTATATTTATGCTGTACATATTTTTATATATGCATGTTCTTTTCTCCCTGGAATGTAAGCTTATTGCAATTAGGGATTGTTTCACTCTTTGTACTTGTATTCCCAGTGCCTACCACAGTGCTTGGCCCATAGTAGGTTCTCAATAAATATTTCTGGATCGATAAACGTGACCTCTTAGGACAGTGACATGGAAGGAAATAAAAAGGAAGATATAACCTACCAAAGGTCCACCTCCAAAAAGAAGTAATGAACTCCCTGCATCTCTCTTTTTCTTTCACTGTCTTTCCTTTATTTATGCATGTAAAAGGATCTCAGGTCCTCAGGAAAGACAGAGCTTTCTCCTGTGAGAAAGAGAATGTCAGTTTGTCAGGGCCTGTTGTAAGCTGCCTCTTTTAAGGTATAATAGCAAATCACTGGATTTAGTGTAGTGGGTCAGGGATGGAATCCCTGTTCTGACACTTAATACCTGGGTGACTCAGAGCTCTCATTTGCTCATCTTTTAAATGAGGAGTTGGATTAGATGTTCTCTAAGGTCCTTCAGGCTTTAAATCCCAGGATTTTAGACCTCGTGTAATTGAATAGTTTGGAATAAACTATAATAGTTTATAGTTTGGAAAACCTGAAGGCCAGAGAAGAGAATTGAATTATCCTAAATCATGTAGATTGTTAGGGGCAGAGCTAGAATGAAAATCCAGATACCCTCACTCCTAGTCTAGTGCTCTTTGGACTATATTGGGTACATCTGCTTAGTAATCTAACTCCTTGATAGAGGTTAAATTCTACTTGAAAGGCTGGCTTGCCTAGTAGGTTGGGAGCTGTTGCAACTCCATGTTCACGTGGGTTCAGGAGTAAAGTATAACACAGCAGAGGTCAAACTTTCCCTTGTCTCCACTAGGTTGCCAGAATCATTATATTTGAAGACATTTTTAAAATTTGGTGGATTATTTGAAAATTTCCTTTGGTGACTTTGTGAGTGTGGTACATACAAGGAAAGGTATGTGTAGCCTTCTCTGTGCCTGTGTGGAAACATGTACCATACAAAAGAGAAGGTGAGGAAATATTAGAACATGCCTCCTGATTAGGCCCAGGAAAAGTTCATAGGATTCTCAGGATGGAAATGAAGAGACTGATCAAAAGAGTATCAGGTACAATCTTCTCCCTTTTGGAAGGAGGTGAGTCAATTCTAGGGCTCCTCTCCTCCTCTTCATTATTTCTCCTCCATTTCTCCCATGATTCTTACTCCTGGTGAAGGTCAAGACTTTAGTACATTCATTTCCTGCTCAGCTTATAATTTCAGGACAAGTCTAAAGAAATTCCCAGATTCGGGAAACAGAAAAGAAATAACTCAGCTTACTATGAATATGAAGAAAGATATACAAATGAGCAGTGAGATACCTAATTCTATTCTGGATAATCTGTGAAAGAAAATAGCTATTCTTCCTTTAGTCCAAATTCCAGGAAACTGCCTCCAATACCACAAGTACTGGCCTCAAGTAATAAATATGTATTGTAAAGATGCTTAAAGGCCAATTGTTTTATAATTTTAAAGAGATCTTCTGCTCTTACAATAGATGAACATTCTATAACCAGGACCTATGTAGATAACTTGGTGGTCTGTGGACAGAGTCCTAACCCTGGAGTCATAAAGTCTTGAGTTCAAATATGGCCTCAGACACATTGACAGGCTAAATGACCCTGATTAAGTTGCTTAACCTCTGTTCAATTTCCTCTACTGTAAAGTGGGATAATAATAGCACCACTTTCCAGGTTTGTAATAAATATCAAATGAGATTAAATTTGTAAAGTGCTTAATGTGGTGCCTGGTATGTTGTAAACACTATATAAATTCTAGTTATCATTATTTGATGTAGTTTCCTCATCAATAAAATGGGGATAATAATAGCACCTCCCTCCCAAGATTGTTGTGAAGATGAGATATCTCTAAAATGCTTTTCAAACTTCAAAACATACATAACTAGTAGCTATTAGTTTTTTGACCTTTGTAAATATAAGTGGGGTGCATCATAACTACAGAGGGACCGGACTTCTTGACTGAATGAATCCATAAGAGTTAAGAGTAGATTATGGAATTGATCAATCAATCAATGGCATTAGTCTAAGTACAAATAGTCTGGTTAATTAAATGGAGAAGGAAGAGAGTGCCTTGGAATCTTATGAAGTGCTCAGTAAGTATATTGAGGATTGGCTGAGGAGACTCAGATGCAACCTGTATGTTTTGTACAAAATTGTAAGCTAGTTCACAACCCAGGAATTCCAGTGGCCAGCCATGAGACAGCAGTCTCAGCAGTTCCAATAGTGTGTCTGTGTGTGTCTGTGAGTGTCTGTGTGTATCTGTGTATGACTGCATCTGTGAAGGACCTCCATCTCTTCTCTCCCCTTTTCTAGCCATTGATCAATCTGGGGAACTTTGAAATATCAGGAAGATTAGTGATTGGGGGCAGTGTCTGCATTGGGAGCTGAGGACAAGGAACACAGAGGAAAGAGATTCAGGATTCTATAAGGAGTTTGGCAAAGAGCTACACCAATCCTAAAGAGAACTTTGGAGTACCCCACAAAGGGGAGAAAAGACTTCCAGTAAATAGACTTCCAGGAGCTCTGAGTTTATTCATTTATCTACTGAGCTCTATAAGCTTGAAGCCACTTTCCTCTGGACCTTATATATTATTGTGGGAGTCACAAACATTTAGGAGGATGCTTTGGATCAACTCTTCTTAGCATACTGCCTTAGTAAATACCCCTAACTAAAAGTTAATTATGTGTGACTGGCTAATTGATATAAACTGATACTCATTGGGAGGGGATGACACTGTTTGGGGATTATGAACTATAATATTAGAAAAATAACCACCCAACCCCTCAGGGGTTGTCTCTGGGAACCTGGAAGAAAGATGTAGCTACATTCTAGGGACCCAATTTACAATGCAAATGGGGGTTTTGCCTCTAGACCTTCCTATCTTCCAGATTTCCCTATTCAATGTTGAAAGCACCACCATCATCCCAGTAATCCCCAAGCTCACAACTTCAGGGTTATCCTCAACTCCTGGAACTCAGTTTGGGAAAATAAAGAAGATTCTACTTGTTTAGATTCAGAAGACAATTGATGTGAAACTGAAGGAAATGAAATCTATTTCTTCTTCTTCTTCTTATTATCTTATTATTATCTCTATTACTTATTATTCATTATTTGTGATGATCTTTTGTGTAAATGCATTTAGTGAGAAGGGGTCAATTTGGTGAGTGTAAACTTGGGATATTTTCCCCCTTATGAATGATTATGAAATCAGCTTTTGTTTTGACCTCTCCAAAATCATACTCCCAGACCAGCAACATTTAGGGGGCAAGGTGGATCTGATTCTAGTACATTATCCCTTTCAAAAACTGGACAAAAGAATATCCAAATTCACAGGACTTCTGGGGCCTACCTGTCCCATCTCTTTTGCCCCCAAAATATCATGCTGGAGGCAGTATACACATTCTTCTGGGTCCTCCTTTTCCCAGAGGTAGTCCAGACTTCAGATCCTATCTATCCATACTCCCACAAAGCAGTCTCTATACAGTTAGACACCCCATGTGAACATACATATCTTACATATATGTCTTATTATAGGATTTTTGTGAGTCTTATAGATTTCAGGGAAATGGGTGGTGATGGTGGTAGAGAGACAGAATTCCAGGTCTGGGGACCAGATAAAGGAAAAAAAAAAATAGAGATGGAGTACCATGTTCCAAGAATGACAAGTAGACCAGTATAGCTAAATTGTAGTGTGTGAATGGGAATACAGCATAAAACTAGATATATGGGAAGCCGTCAAGTTATGAAGGACTTAAAATGTCAAATTTGGAGTTTCTGCTTGTTCTTGGAGATAAGAGCCACAGGAGCTCATTTAGTAGGAGAGAGATGTATTAAAACCTTGTGGAAAATCATCTTTGCAGGCTGAGTGAAGGATGAATTGGAATAGAGGGAGATTTGAGGATGGGAGACCACTTGGAAGACTATTAAAATAAATTAAGCAAGAGGTGAGAGAAATTATTATTTTCTATTATATTAATAACCCATTATTAATTAAGATCCAGGCCTTTTATTTCCTCATTTAGAGACCAGCTGCTGCAGGTCAGACAGCCAATCTCTGAAGGCCATGGCTGATAGAGCAGGTTGTCCTAATCCTTGGGGCACATGTTCCTCAATATTGAGCAGGACCCCACCCAACTAGGAGACATTACTTCTTTTGCAGTGTAAACAGAATCTAATCTAGGTGCATTCTTGCCCAGAAGGAATAAACCCATGTCTTTGTACTCCTTCATTAGAATTTAGGGTGACTCAACTCACGAAGGAGAAAACCAACCAGAGTTTGGTACGACTGGAGATTGCTGGAGGTGGCTGAGTCTCATGATCAAGCCACATTCTTCTGGGTGCTGAAGACTCCTGACCCTCCCCATTAATTGTTCACAATCAGAGTTGATTTTCACCTATCAGAGACACCCCCTTTTCCAAAGTTTTTTTTAAAGCATTCAGTGTCTCCATGGTTTTGTCTCTGGTTACTGAGAAAGACCACTGAACATCAACCTTAATTAATAAATTGATTATTAATTACACAGAAACTCTGTCTCTTGGGTTTTTCACTATTACAGAGGTAATGAAGGCCTAAATTAGGACTGTATTTAGATGAGTGGAGAGAAAGGGATATATATACAAGAGATGCTTTAAAAGTGAATGACAAAATTGGACAACAGGTTGTATGTGTGAGGTGAGTTCCAGGAGTTGAGGATAACCCTGAAGTTGTGAGCTTGGGGATTACTGGGATGATGGTGGTGCTTTCAACATTGAATAGGGAAATCTGGAAGATAGGAAGGTCTAGAGGCAAAGCTAATGTGTTCTGGTTTGGACATGATGAGTTTGAGATGCCTGTGGGGCATCCAATTTGAGATGTCCAAGAAATAAGTGGTGATACATGACTGTGAATCAGAAGAGAGAATAAGATTGGAATCATCTGCATTGAAAAGATAAATTAATGCATAGGGATGTATTGAAGTTTCTAAGTGAAATAGTATGGAGGAAGAAGAGAAGAGGAATCAGGATAGATTCTTTGGGGACACTAACGATTATTGTGTGTGACATGGATGAACAAACAACAGCAGGGACTGAAAAGCGGCAATTGGACAGAAAGGAGGGGAACCATGAGAGAGCAGTATCAGAAAAGCCTAAAGAGAAAAGAGTATGTAGGAAGAGAAGGTGATGGCCTGCAGAGAAGTCAAGAAGACTGAGGATTGAGAAAAGGCTATTAGATTCGGCAACTAAAGATCATTGTTAACTTAGAAGAGAGTCAATGGAATGACGAGGTTGGATTGGAAGCCAGATTACAGACAATTGAAAAGAAAATGAAAAGAAAAGAAATGGAGACACTGCGAATAGAAGGAGATTGCAGATATAGGACCGTGGCTAGCAGGGATGGTAGGACCAGGTGAGGATTTTGTAAGAATGGAAGAGACAAAGACATGTTTATAAACAGCAGGAAAGGAATCAATATATAGTCAGGGATGTGAGATAAATAAGCATGGGGATTATAATGGGAACAATCTGGTAGGGATGGAGGAGGCAGAATCAAGCGTGCATGTAAAGGGGTTAACCTTGTCAAGGAGAAAGGCCATTTCTTCATCCAAGGCCCGAGTGAAATTGGAGATCATGGGGGATACTGAAAGTTACTATAAATGTGGAGGAATCACTGAATCTTAGAGTTAGAAAGGACCTGAAGGCCATTTAGTCCAACTCCTGAACATGACTTACTTTTACCTTAGAGATGACATATAGGCAACCAGTCTTTCAGTAAAGATCTCCAATGAAGGGAATCCACTACTATCTGAGGGCACCCTTCCCACCTTCAAATGGTTAGCTCTAATGGTGGTTAGGAAGCTATGATTCTAAAAAGTCCAAATTTATTTCTTCACAGCTTCTACCCATTGTATCTAGTTTTACCCTAGAAAGAGAGAGAGCAACAATACTTCAGTGACAAGGGATCAACTTCTTTTTGCAAGATGAGGTGGTTTCTCAAGAAGGTGGAAACACTAGTTCTCTTATTGGCTTCACTAGGTTCTGTATCCCTAAGCAAGACCCTAAGTTCAATTCAACATTAAAAAAAGGCACAACAAATCTGAAAAAAAAATTACGGTTGCGGAATCAGAACACAGTTCAGCTCACTCTAAATTTGGCAGAGGAAATCACACTATTGAACCATGAGAAATTCTGGATCCTGGGATTATTGATGAGGGATAATTTATTGCTACTCTGGTATCCTTAAATAATATATTGTGCCTCTGTCCAGCCCACTGAGTCTTTGACCCTTTCATAGACCTTTCAGCCATTCCATGAGGCTACATTACTCCTTTGTTTTCTCCTCAAATGTGATTAATTAATGTTGCTAAAAGGGCCACCATTTTATGATATTGTTCTAACCTGTTCTTGTTCTCACAGTAGTCAGGTTTTCTGTAACAGGCAGTTCCTTTTGTGAATTTACAGGTGAGTCTGTGTACGTTTCATAGGTAGTTGTCTCACTGATGGAAATATTTCCTGTGGAGTAGAGAATTTGGGAAAATCAAAAACATGCCATCTGGTTTCATACACAAAACATTCATTCCAATATTAAAAAGAAATATAAAAGGAAATTCATCCAAACAAGAACAATCCCCTTGATTTTTTACTGTTTTAAATAGAGTAAGTAAATTTAAGAGACACCTTCCTATACTCTTTCATTTCTCCTTTATTTCTTCCAGGGTTCTGCTCTGCTAAGCAATTTCCTAGTTATAGTACAGTAGTTTCTGATTAAAAGTCATTCTTACAATATATGTGAAGAAATTCTTGGATTTGGGAAATCAGGGAGAAGTTTGATTCATTGTAAACTTGGAGGAATCACTGAATCTCTGAGTTGGAGGGGATCTCCAAGAACATCTAGTCCAACCCAGGCCTCAGCAGAATCCCTTTGACCATAAAGCTGACATTTAGTAAATCAATCTCTTTGAGTAAAGCTCTTTAGGGAGAAAACCCACTACCTACTGTGGCAACCTTTTATTAAATTTTTTAAAAATTAATTTAATTTAATTAATTTAAAATTTTTTAGTATTTTATTTTTTCCAATTACACATAAAGACAGTTTTCAACATTCCTTTTTATAAAATTTTGAGTTACAAATCTTTTTCTCCCTCTCTCCCTCTGCCCCCCACCCCCACCTAGGCATCAAGCAATCTGATATAGGTTATACACTTACAATCATATTAAACATATTTCCACAGTAGTCATGCTGCGAAATAAGAATCAAAACAAAAGGGAATAATCACAAGAAAGAAAAAAACAAAGTGAAAACAGTATGCTTTCATTTGTATTCAAACTCCATAGTCCTTTCTCTGGATGTAGATAGCATTTTCCATTTTCCATGAGTCTGGAATTGTCTTAGATCATTGTACTGCTGAGAAGAGCCAAGTCTATCAAAGTTGGTCATCGCGCAATGTTGCTGTTGCTGTGTACAATGTTTTCCTATTGCAACTCTTTCTACCTTTAAGTGATTAATTCTAATCGTTAGGATCAGGGCTAGGAAGCACATTGGATAGAGTGCAGGGCCTACCATCAGGAAGACCTGAGTTCAAATCTGATCTCAGACACTTCCTAGCTGTGTAATCCCGGGCAAATCAATTCACCCTGTTTGCCTCAGTTTCTTCATCTGTAAAATGAGGTAGAGAAGAAAATGGCAAACCACTCCAGTATCTTTACCAAGAAAATACCAAATGGGGGTCACAAAGAGTCAAGAATGACTGAAACAACTGAGCAACAATTACATCAAGCCCAAATTTGCTACTTCACAGCATCAACCCATTATATTTCATTTTGTCCTGGAGAAAGAACTATGATACTTCAGTGATCAGGGATAAATTTCCTTATAGGAGACACAAATGGAGCCAAGTTTTTGTGTGTACAAGAAGTTGGAAATATTTGTTTTCTTATAGTCTCTGATAGGGTTTTTGTACTCTAAGCAAGGTCTTGGATTAAATTCAAAATTTACTGGAAAGAAATACACAATAAGTCTGAAAAAAAGTAATGGTTTTGGAAATTAGACCCCAGTTCAGCTCACTCTAAGTGTGGTAGAAGAAATCATACTGTTGAGCCATGAGAAGTTCTGGATCTTGGGATCATTGAAAGATAGATAGTTTCTGTTTTTGTCTCTTTAAACGATGTTCTGTGTCTCTCCCACTGAGACTTTGGTTGTCTCGTAGACAATTCTATCATTCCATTGAGGATAGCCCATTGTCCTTGACTCGTTCTTATTTATTTAAACATATTATTAAAACACAACCATTTTATGAAATAAACCAAACTTTCTCTTGTTCTCACAGTACCTAGGTCTTTGGTAACAGGCAGTTCCACCCTTCTTTGTTTCCTTGTGGATTTTTGTGAAGTTATGGATGAGGACATATGTCTTGTGGAATAAATAATTTTGGAAAATCAAGGATATGGAACTTGGGGTATTCTGGAAAAAAAAGCCATTCTATTATTAAAGACAAGTATAACTGGAAATTCATCCAAACAAGAACCATCACCTTGATCTTCACCAGTTTTAAAGGAGAGTGAGTCAATTCCAGGGACACCCTCCTCCATTCCCTTATTTCTCTTCCACTTTCCCCAGGCTTCTGCTCTGCTCAGTAAGGTCCTAGTTATAGTACAACAATTCCTGACAAAAACTCAGTTTCACAATAAATATGAAGAAATTCTTGGGTTTGGGAATTAGAGAGAAGTTCTTCTCACCATAAACTTAGAGGAATCATTGAATCTCAGAGTTGGAGAAGACATCAAAGTCCATCTGGTTCAACCCAGGCTTGAACATGAGCTCACATGTAGGCAATTAGTCTTTGAGTAAAGATGTCCAGAGAGGGGAATCCAGTACCTAATGAGGTGGCCCCTTCCACCTTAGGGTAAATCTAATGGTTAGGGACATTTTCTTATATCAAGTCTAAATTTACTTCTTTATAGCTTTGATCCATTTTATCTAGCTTTGCCCTCTAAGGCTGAGTAAGACAAGTCCTCTTCAAGATGGCAAGTTTTCAAGCCCTTAATGGTAGCCCTTCCATCAAATGAATAATAAGAAATTCTGTCTAGTTAAGTCATTGAGCATTTATTAAGCACTTGTGCCAGATGGTAGGGATTGGAAAGAAGGCAAAAGATGGTTCCTGCCCTCAAGGAGCTCACTGTCTAATTGGGAAGAAAAGATGTACAAAGAGGATGCACCCAGGATGAATTGCAGATAATATCTGTAGATCATTGGAGAAAAAAACAAAAAACTCTTTCTCTTCCCTTAGTCCTTGTAAGTTATTATTCCTTGTGCTCTTCCCTTCTAACACTAATCTCTTTCTTTCACATATATCTTTCAGAACCATTCCTAAGAGGCCCATTTTCTTGGCAAGATGGATATTTAATAAATGACCAATTAATTAATTCTATTCACCTTATTTTGGAGTTACTGAAACTATTTATTAATATCTACCTATATGTCCATGATAATAATAACTAGTATTTATATGAAGTTGGCCAAGGAATTTACATATGTTTACTCATTTGATCCTCCCAACTACCTTGGGAGGTCAATACTTTTATTATCCCCATTTAACAGATAAGGAAATGGAGACATGGAAAGACTAAATGACTCACAGCTAATAAATATCTAAGGCACTATTCAAACTCTGGTTTTCCTGACTCCAAGTCTCTTACTCTATCCATTGTACCATCTAGCTGCATGATTATACTTATTGACAAAACCATTTAGCAATATAGGGTTAATGATGCTTTATGGCATTCCACTGAAGCCCTTCTCCCTCATCCTTTCTGACACTGATCTATTATTCTTTACTCTGGACATAATTGACAGTTATGAAAATATGCAATAGGATGATCATCACGAGAGAGTTATTCATCTTTCCATTGGGAATTTTGGAGAAAGTTAATGAAATGTCTTTTTGAAACACATATGCCATATTATCTGTGACCTTGCCATGTCCTACAAATTAATTAACAATATTAACAAGAAAATTACCTTGCTTTTGCATGACTTATTCATACAAGGTAACACATACCTGCTCCTAATGATCACACCTTTTATTTTTCTCAGTTCTTGCAAAACATCTATTGATTCATTCTAAATATTTACTTGGGACCAATACCAAGTTAAGTGTTCTATGGTTTGGTGAATCCAGCTATTTCCCCCTTTTGTTAAATCAGGAATTTTGCCAATCCTATGTGTTGGGGCTTCTCCTGTTCTTTATGATTTTTTTTTGAAGATTAGTAGCATCTGAAAATTCTTTTTTTTTTAAACTTGAAATGAAATTCATCTGGATTCAGAGATTTGAAAACTTCTCTTTTGTCATCTATTTGCAGATGCTTCAATCAACCAACCAACAAACATTTCTGAGCACCTACCATTTGCCAGGCACTATGCTTCACTCTGATAATATAATTCCTGCTCTCAAGGATCTCACATACTAATAGAGGAGACCGTATACATACACACATCTATATAAGTTTATTAAAAACATATAGAAAACAAGATACAAGGGAATTGTGTGTTGGAACTTGAGGGAGTGGGGTAGGCACTACCTGCTTGGAAAGGCAGGAAGCCTTATGCAGAAGAATGTACTTGGAACATGCAACATGAACATAGTCTGTGTGATGGAGCCGGATGGAGTGAACCTCAAAGGAAGACAAGTTGCTGTATGACGACAACAAAGGTAGAATCAGGAAGTGAAAATGAGAAGCAGATGTATTGCTTATACCTCTTCCTGGTCCTAGGTTTGGAGCATTAGGGGAGATATAATTCTTCAGAGTATGAACAGGGATAATGTTTATTTTGGGGTATAGGGGAGTCAGGTTTCTGTGAGCACAAAAAGTTGGAAACAATGGTTCCACTATAAGCTCTGCCAGAGTTCTCTTCATCTAAGCAAGGGTCTGGGTTCAGTTCAACATTTATTGAAAAAAAATGCATAACAAATCTGAAAACATTCATCAGTCTGGGAATTAGAACATAGTTCAAATCTGGCAAAAGAAATCATGCTGGTGGACATTGAGAAATACTTATCCTGAGATCATGGGTGAAGAACATGTGATTGTTGTGCTTCCCTTAGTCCCCTTAAGTGATGTTCTGTATCTTTCTCTAGGCCATTGAGACTTTGGCCCTCTCATCTTCCTTTCGATGATTGCACAAAGTGACCCCGTTGTCTTCTACTCATAGGTGCTTAATTAACATGACTTAAAGATCATTTTATGACTTGCACCAAAGCTTCTCTTATTCTTACAGTACCTGGGTCTTCTATAAAGGTAGTTCTTCACTTCTTTGATGCCTGGCAGGTTTTTGTGAAGTTAAAAGTAGAAAAATGTATGTTTTATTCAAAGATGGCTCCCGTGTGGAGACATTATCTTTGGAGTAGAAAATTTGGGAAAATTAAAAAAAAACCCAATATGTTATCTAGTTTCAGCCACAAAACATTTCATCTAGTATTTATGACCAAGATAGAAGGCAATTCATCCAAAAAAAAACAGTCAGCTTGATTTTTCACCTTTTTAAATAATAATAACTCAATTCAGGGATACCCTCTTCCATTTCCTCATGTCTCTATCCACTTGTCCCAGACTTTTATTCTGTTAAACAAGGTCCTGAGGAGAGTATGGCATTACCTGATAAAAATTTCTGAAGAAATCCTTGAGTTTAGAAATCAAAGAGAAGTTCAACTCACTCCAATCTTGGAAGAATCATGAAATCTTAGCGTTAGAGGGAACCTGAAAGTCATTTAGTCCAATCCAGGCCTGAACACAAACATCCCTTACAGCTGAGCTGCCATTTGGGTGACCAATGTCTGAGAGAAGATCTTCAGGGAGGGAAGATCTCCAGGGAGGGGAACCCAATACCTATTGAGACAGCCCTTCTCACCTTTAAATAGTTGTAATGGCTAGGATGCTTCCCCTCATGTCAAGTCCAAGTTTATTTCTTTCCGAACAACTAACAGTCCAGTTTGATTTTAAAGTAAACTATATGTAGCTCTCTGGCACATCTTTTTCTGCCCCTGGAATTCCATTTCCGTTAATGCATGTCCCAATCTGTTATACTTCTAGGTATTTTGGCTGAAACCTAGGTAATCCCATTGAAGTCTGGAAAAATGGCACTCTTTACTTATACATATTTTTTTTTTTTTTACAGGGAGGTAAAGTTTAGCTTGAAAGAATGGCTGTAGTTGTAATATAATGAAACCCAGATTAAAGATCATAATATCTTTTAAACAAATGGAAAAGAGGAAAATCAATATCTTCTGTCAGTTGTCTCCTGAGAGGAATAAAAAACCCAAAAGACAGAGTTTCTGAGTAATTAATAATACATTTATTAATTAGGCTAGCTAGTAATCAATAGATGGTCAATGGTTTCTCTTGATAACCAAAGACTCCCAATGGAGAAACTGAGCTTCAGATATCTTTGTAAAAGAGAATGCTTCTAAGAAGTGAAAGACTAGAAACAATTCCAAATATGTTCAGGGGTAAAGCAAGGATGTCCATTATTATTACTATTATATGATATAGTGCTAGAAATGCAGTAATAGAAGAAAAAAGAAATTGCTAGTTTGCATTGACAAAGAGGAAAAAAACATAACTATTTGCAGATGACATGTTAGAGTATTTAAAAAAACTTAAAGATCAAATGCCAGTGTACGTGGCACAGTGGATAGAGTGCCAAGTCTGAAGTCCCGAAGACTGATCTTCCTGAGTTCAAATCTGGACTCAAAAACTTACTACTTATGTGACCCTGCACAAATCACTTAAACCTGTTTGCTTCAGTTTCCTCATCTGCAAAATGAGCTGGAGAAGGAAATGGCAAACCACTTCAGTATCTCTGTCAAGAAACCCTAAGTGGGGTCATGAAGAGTCAGACTAGAATAATAACTTATGTATAATATTATAATTATATATAATAACACATATGTATTATACATAATAACAATGACAATAACTAGAACAATAACTTAATAGCAATAACTTAAATACAAAAGTAATGCAAACAATAACTTTAGCAAAGTTGTGGGATATAAAAGGAATCTAGCTAAATTATCAACATTTTTGTATACTACTAATAAAACCAACAAAGAGAACAAAAGAATTCCATGCAAAATAAGTACAAAATATCTTAAATATTTGGGAGTCTATTGCTGAAACGTACAAAAGAATGATATGAATAAAACTGCCAAACACTATTTGCATAAACAAAAGCAGAATTAAATAATTGGAGAGATAGGTGATGCCAATATAATAAAAATAACAATACTATCTCAATTAATTTACTTATTTAGTGATATACTAATCAGACTACCAAAGGATTACTTTATAGTACTAAAAAAATAACAAAATTCATCTTGGGGAAGAAAAGGTCAAGGATCCCAGAGGAAATAATAAAAAAAAGTGGAAAAGAAGTGAACCTAGTAATACTAGGTCTCAAGTCATCAAAACTATTTGGCATTGGTTAAAAAAAATACTGAAATTGAGTAGTAGAACACATTAGGTATACAACATATAAAAGAAAACAACTCTGATAGCTTAGTGATTGGTGAATCCAAAAATTCCAAATCTTGGGGTGAAGATTCACATTTGGAAAAAAAAACTATTGGGAAAACTGGAAAGAAGTGTGATTAAAATTTAGGGTTAGATTAAAATCTCATACTAAAAACAAATTAAATTCCAAGTATATTTGTGGCTTAGGCATCAAAAGATACAACCTAAACAAATTAGAAAACAAGGAAGTAAGCGTCGTTTTTCATTTGTGAATTGGGGAAGAGTTTATAACTAAACAAGAAATATAAAAGATAACAAGATAAAACAAGCAATTTTTATTACATAAAATTAAAAAAGTTTCTGTACAAACAAAACCAATGCAGTTAGCTAAAATTAGAAGGGAAACAGTTAAGTGGTGAGAAAAAACCTTTCTAAAATGTTTCCCTGATGGTCATATGATATCTATAAAAAACTGATTCAAATACTTAAGAACAGGAAAGATACATTTTCTAATAGATATGAACAGGCAGTTCTCAAAGGAAGTATTGCAAGCTTTCAACAATCATACAAAAACTTTCCCAAATTTCTAATAATACAAGAAATGCAAATTAAAACAATATTGAGATTCCACCTTACATCTATCAGATCAGCAAAAATGACAAAAATGGAAAAAAGTTAATTGCTGGAGGGGCCCTGAGAAAACATATCCACTAATGGATACGAATGATGGTTGGTGAAACTGTGAACTGTTCCAGCCATTCTTTAAAGGAATTTGTAATAATATCTCCAAAGTTATTAAATCGTGTATACTCTGATCCAGAGATACCACTGCTGGTCTGTGTCTCAAAGAGATAAAAGGAAGAGGAAAAGGACCAATTTGTACAAAAATATTTATAGGAGCCCTTTTTGTTATAGCACAGAACTAAGAGGGTGCTCATCAGTTAGGGACCAGTCGACCAAAGTTTATTGTATGAATGCAATGGCATAGGATTATTATTGTTGTTCTGTTGTTCAGTTGTGTTCAACTCTTTGTGACCCCATTTGGGGTTTTATTGGTAAAGATGCTAGAATGATTTGCCATTTACTTCTCCAGCTCATTTTGCAGATGAGGAAACTGAGACAGGGTTAGTGACTTGCTCAGGATCACACAGCTAGTTAGTGTTTGAGGCCGTATTTGAAGTCAGGTCTTCTTGACTCCAGGCCCAGTGGTCTATTCACTGTACCACCTAGCTGCCCCTGTATGTGAGAATGTACAGGATTATAATTATTGTTTTGTAAGAAATGGTGGTTTCAGAAGGTTTATATTAACTGATACAGAATGAAGCGAACAGAACCAAAAGAATGATTTACACAATAACAACTTTGTAAAGATAAATAACTTTTCCCCAATATATTTTTATGTCATGAAATATTTCTCAATTACATGTAAATTTTTTTTAAATATTCATTTTTTAAAATTCTGAGTTCCAAATTTTCTCCTTTCTCTCCCCCTTCTTGAGAAGGCAAACAGTTTGTGAATTTGTCTTACATGTGAAGAAAGACAAAGAACTTAAAAGACTTGGGAATCTGATTAATGTAATAACCGATCAAAATTTCAGAGGACAAGTGATAAAGCATGCTGCTCACCTCCTTACACAAAATAAGGCATACGTTCTCAGACACGACTAATATGAGAACAGGTTTTACTTGTCTATATTTATTTGTTGCAATAATTACCTTTTCTTTTTTGGGGGGAGAGGAAGACTAGCAATAGCATGGTTATAAAAAAAAAGAAAAGAGGGTTGTTGAAGCACTTTTAAATAAGCCCAGAAAATAGAAGAAGGTAAGCCACAAGAAAACACAATTAAGCAGGATAGCTTTGAAAGTTTCATGTTAAATTTATTATATGTATTCTTAAAAGGAAAAGCAAACTTTATATAGTAGACACTAGCAGGTTCATGTACAAGCCTTTTTTACTTTCTATATGGAAACATTTCATTTAATTTTGTTAAATTCAGAATAAAATAATTTTAAAAATTTAAATGCAAAAACTAAACAGTTTTCAACCTCAAGGAACTTACTTTCTACATGAATGAAAGCCAGCACAATAAAGTTATTCAAAGTAATACCTTAGAGGGAGTGGGGCTTGGTGTCTACAATGCTTCATCTAGGAGGTGCAATCTGAATTTTCAAGAAAGTGACTTTCTGATTATTTAGGGTTTTATGGACAAATTTTTGCAGGTTGACTGTGAACTTCCTATTGATTACAGGACAGCGTTATTTTGACTTGCATAAAAAAATGATAGTCTAATTAAACCAATTTCACTTTTCTTATCTGCTATTTAATTAAAAAACATGGAGTAGTTAAAATTTCAGTAATAGCAGAGGCAACTAGATGACACAGTGGATAGAGCACCTGCCCTTGAATCAGTAGGACCTGACTTCAAATCCAACCTCAGATGCATAACATTCACTAGCTGTGTGACTCTGGGCAAGTCATTTAACCTCATTGCCTAGCCAAAAAAAAACCACAAAAAAAAATAAACAAAAAAAATCAGTAATAGCATCAATCTGCCAACATCAAACCAAACACAGTAACAAAATAATAATAATTTAAAAAGCAACAAAACTCTTCACGTACCTGAAAGAAGTAACAAAAGAACTATCTCTTTATACATTCTCAGATGTCACGTCTATTTTCACAATTCAATGCAATGAAAACAAAATCCCCCAATGAGACAACTGCCAAGCAAGTTTGGCTGTGGTAGTCTCCAGCAATAGCTTTCTAGTTTCTCTCTGTCCTGCCCATGTTCCTGAAGCATTAATCAGCTATTTACCATCAGCAAGAAATGCCCACCCAGCAAAGATCATGACTATATCTCAATGACAAGAGGCTGTATTTCAACCTACTCAGGGCTTGCAAGGCAGCGTTGGTGAAGATAAACCAGGAGCAATATCTATGAAATTCTAGCATGAGGGGTTAGTAACCCGAAGTATGAGGTTTATATGCAGAACTATGTTTTCTTTTTCTTTCAAACTTTGAAATACTTGAGTAAAAGACAAAAGTTTATCTTGATATTTAGCAAGTTGGGAAATTTGTAAAAGTCCACAAACTACAATTACTTGTTGGTTGGTCTTGAATTGGGAGAGAATCCATTCCTCACCTGGAGACAGTCTGAAGGAAATGAAATGGAACTGAACAGAAATATGAGCAGGGAAGCTAGGGGGACGCCTCTCTAGAATAGTAAAAGCAGTCAAGGATATCCCTCATCTTTTTTTTTTTCCTTTTTAGAGTAGTATTTTATTTTTTTCCCAATTATGTGTAAAGACAATTTTTAGCATTCATTAAAAATTTTTTTGAGTCCCAAATTTTCTCCCTCCCTCCTACCACTCCTCCTTAAAACAGTAAGCAATTTGACATAGGTTATATATGTGCAATGATGTAAAACGTAGTTCCATATTAGTCATATTGGGAGAGAAGAAATAGATCAAAAGGAAAAAAAAACTCAGGAAAAAAATAAAGTGAAAATAGTATGCTTCAATCTGCGTTCAGACAACATCAGTTCTTTCTCTGGAAGTGGATAATTTTTCCTTATGAGTCCTTTGGAATTGTCTTGGATCATTGCATTGCTGAGAAGTGATAAGTCTATCATAGCTGATCATTACACAATGTTGCTGTTACTGATGTACAATGTTCTCCTTCACTTTGCAGCATTTCATGTAAGTCTTTCCAGGATACCATTCATCTTAAGAAAAAATAGCCTGAGAGCAATAGAAATAAAATAATGTTGCACAGAGCAAGGAAGGCAGGGAGCAGACAATCGACAGCTCACATGAAGGTGAATGGTTTAGACTTTCCCCAAAGACTTTGCCTCTACATAATCAGCGAAACCCACACACTTTGCTCTTCATCTTTGAGCAGATAAAAGTGAAAATCAGACATAGCAGAAGAAAACATGACGTTCCTCCTTGACCTGCTCCTCAGAGTATCCATAGGAATCTATGACCCGCTACCACAAGGTCATCTGGAAATGTGTATAGACTAGATAACTGCAATATATAAAAAGTTAGGGTGAATATGGATACGTTTAGGCTAAGATTCCAGGCTGGTGATCATACAACGGTAAACAATGACCACTGGCTTTTTTTCTGGAGAGCACAAGCAACCTCAAGCCTCTGAAATTGTTATACACAGCGTTCCTGTCCCTCAGAGGGGCTAGGATGACTCTATGCTTACTGACCTCTGTACCTTGCATCTTACTGTTTTTGTTTAGTTCATTCTTATCTAACTCTTCATGAACCACAGCAAGCTAATATTCTCTGTGGGGTTTTCTTGGCAAAGATAATGGAGAACTTTGCCATTTCCTTCTCCAGTGGATTAAAACAAACAGGGTTAAGTGACTTGCCCAAGGTCACATAGCTAGTGTCTGAGGCCAGATTTGAAATCAGGTCTTCCTGACTCCAGGACCAGCATTCTATCCACCGAACCATGTAGCTCAGGCCCACATAGCCAGAAACCAGAAAGGTTCTATAGGAACAGAGGTGCTGTGGAAGAAATAATTTTGTGTGTATGATTTCCTTGCCAGAACTCACTCTAATTAGGATTAGGATGGTGGTTCAGGTGCAGGGGATAGAGTATTTGGAATTGGAATCAGTGGGACTGAGTTAGAATCTTGCCTCAGACATTCACTTGCTGTGTGGAACCCAGGCTAGTCACTTCACTTATCATGGCTTCAGTTTCTTCATCTGTAAAATGGGGATGATTATAGCACCAACCTCCCAGGGTTGCTCTGTATCAAATGAGATAGATAAGTGCTTTACACACCTTAAAGTGATATAGAAATGATTATATTATTATTAATATTTATTGGTAAATAATAATACTTGAGGAGGATGCTAGGTTCTTGGCAAGAATCAAGAAGCTTAGAACTACACCTTAGTACCCTCAAGAAGATCTATAACCAGAGTTCACTAATCATACATTGCTAAGCATTTATTCATTTGGGAGTAGGTATTGAAAAACTGGGTGGGGGCTTGAACCAGTTGTGGTTAATTTTATTTATCTAAAATATCTCCACATTGAATCCTAATTCCACATGAATTCAAAGTTGAATGGATGTGAGCCCGAGACAAAGTGCTCACATCTCTTCTGAGGGTTAAGAACATGAAGAAAAATACAGAAAGATCCTGGATCCCAGATACTTGCCCTCACTCATATCAGAAAACTGCATGGGTTGGGCCAGGGCCAACAAGCAGATGGCCCAAATATCATCCTTCCCTCGGTTGGCAGAATTGTGCCCATAAACTTATCTCTCTCAAAGTTCTGTTTATTATGACATAAACAGAAAAAATGGTTAATAATTTGATTAACACAAATTTGCTCCTTTTCATCCATTTCATTATTTAACAAAATGACATGGAACATTAGTTGTTTTCTCTGAGGAAAAAGAGCTTCTAGTAGATGGCTCCTAGAGAACGAGGAGGCCTTTATATTGTCCTTGCTGTTCCAACTCATCATTGAAAAGGAAGTGAGAGAAGCGAGAAAAGCTATTTATCGCCTCACCCTAAGTACCCTCTTAAACTTGGAGAGAATAAAGTGGAAGAATGTTGATCTTCCTGAGGCTTCTTCTTCCCCTCCTAAATGAAGCAGTATTACACAGTGTAAAGAATGCTAGCTCTTGGAAGTCAGAAGGCCTGTGTTCATAACCTTCCTTCTGCCTTGGTATTTTGTGACCTTGAGAAAGTCACTTTACTTTCTTGGGTTATAAATGAGAGTTTTGGGCTCAATGACCTCTGAGGTCCCTTTTCTCTCTAAATCTATGACCTCATGAATTAGAGCATAGGATTTAGATGTGGGGTGGACTTTATGAATCATTGAAACCAAATCCTTCATTTCACTGAGGCCCAGAGTAAAGTCTCTTGTGTGTGTTCAGATGGGTAAGTCAGTTGGAATTTGAACTCGTGTCTTCTGACTCCAGATCTCATACTATTTCAAATATAACACACTAATTATCTTTGTACCAATCAATCCTTAAAATCTAGTTCACTCATTTGGTATTAGCAGATGCCATTTATTTTTTTAAAAATCCATTTATTTTTTGTGTGTGGCAAAGAAGATAGAGGGCCTGCTTCCATTCAGGAATATGCAAGTTCAAATCCTATTTCTCATGCTTACTAGCTACGTGACCTTGTTGATTCACTTCACTCTGCTAAACCTCAATTTATGTATCTGTGAAAAGGGTATGATATAGCTTACCTTACAGTGTGCATACCAGAATCAATGGATGTAATGTAAACATAAAGTGCTTTGCAAAAGTTAAAGCATTATACAGTTACTTGCTCCTCAATTAAATGAATTTTCCCTTGATTTTCCCCATTTTCTCCCATATATTTGCTAATTTTATAAATTTTTCTTTACTAATAACATTGTTATTGTCATCCTTTTTCTCCTCTTTTTTTCTCCTCCTTCTCTTCTTCCTTCTCCTCCTCTTCCTAATCCTCTTTCAGGAACTTAAAAGGTAAGCAAGGACAGTGTCTGATGTGGCTCTGTGTCTCTTGTACTGAGCAAAGTGCCCCATATAAAGTAGACACAGGGCTTGTTGGTATATTTGTTATTTAGTGTCTGCTGATGAAAATGAATAACAGCCTTCAGGACACATACCCTAATACCTTTTGTTTTTCCATTAGTAAGCCAAATTTTGCTTCTTTGGCATCCTCTATGGATAGGTTCCTCACAGCGGAAATTTGTACTCACCTACTCTAAATATCTTACTTATCCTGCATGTATGGTAGATTTGCTCAAAGCCATGGGAAGACCTCTAGTGACATATCTGGTCAATGACAGTAAAAATAAAAATGTCACCAATCAAAGGCAGGGCAACAAGGGGAAACAACCTAGTTACCGATGTTTTTTCTCTTTGATCTTCCTGATGGTGCTTATGATAAAGGGATCGTTACAGAATCCTAAGAAATTTCACCTGTGATAAAGAAACTGTAAGTCTGCCAGGAGAGTTAAACTCTTTTTAAAAGGTTACTGAAACAAGTATTGAGTTTGGAGTCAAAGATATTGCATTCAATCCTGCTTTTCTGTCTGTGGGCATTGCATTCTGGGCTCAGCTTTCTCCTTTGAAAACTGAGAGGACTGAACTAGACAGTGCTTTCCTCCTCCTAAATCTGATAATCCAAAGACCTCTAAAATCTCATCCAGGTATAATTTATATTCTCCATGACATGAGACTTGAACACACATCCACTGACTCTAAATTCTTATTTTCTGCAGCATCACACTATTTCTCAAAGCATAACCATGATTGAGTATGCCTTCATCTCCATGAGCACCAAAAGGGATTCTCACTAGGTTCTTTAAGAAAATCCCCCTCGGTCAGTCGTGGGAGTTCTGAGAATGACTACATAAGAGAATGAGTACTGGGAAAGTACATAAAGACTTAGGTATAAATACCTGTGTTTCCATTAATCACTCACTGCTACAGAAGTTTCAGTTAATTGTAGGCGTTCGATGTTATGCTGAGGGTGATACAAGTTATAGAAGGAAGAAATCCCTCATGACACAAATGAGAAACTCATCGGTCCATTGAGCCCTCATTCCTGTGAGTGACATTTACTTATGCATACAATGATTGAAAACAAGGTAGTGGTTGGAGGAGGAGTGAGGAGAAATTCAAAGCAAGGAAGGAAAAAACGATTTGAAAAATAGAACAAGAGAGATTGTTAAAAATAATTTTTTATTGCTACCTTTTTGTTTTACATCATTTACATTTCCTCTTAGCCTCTCCTCCTACTCACTCCCATGGGGCCATCCCTTATAATGAAGGAGAAGAAAAAAAGTTCAGGAAGATTAACCAACAGATTGAAAAAGTTTGACATTATCTGTAGTCTTTTATTCCAGTGGACCACCACTTCTGCAAAGTAGTGAGTGGAGATGTCTTTTCATATCATTCTTTGGGGCTGAACTTAGTTATTACAATTTTATAACACTAAGTTTTAATTGTTTTGATTTTTTGTTCTTTCCATTTACATTGTTGAAGTCATTCTGTATATGTTTCCTGGATTTACTGACTTCACTTTGGATCAGGTCATTTACATCTTTCCATGTTTCTGTTTTCATCATATTCATTGCTTCTTATAGCTCATAGCTGCAAGCCTACTAGTTCATATTCCACAGTTTATTTGGACAGAATTCTAGGCCTGAAGTCAGAAAGATTCATCTTTCATAGCTCAGATCTGGCCTCAGACCCTGGGCAAGTCACTTAACCCTGTTTGCTTCAGTTTCCTCATCTGTAAAATAAGCTGGAGAAGGAAATGGTGAACCACTCCAGGATCTTTGCCAAGAAAACCCCAAATGAGGTCATGAAGAGTCAGATATGACTGAAAACAGCAAGGAGTGGAAAGAATGCTGGATCTGGACTCAGAAGAGACCTGGCTGTACAGCTCACTAGCTGTGTGACTGTGGGAATATCACTTAATCTCCCTCCGTTTCCTCATGTAAAATGGAGATAATAATACCTGTAGTACCTACTTCCCAGAATTGTTGTGAGATTCAAATGTGATCATTTGAAGAAAGCTCTTTGCAAACCTTAAAGTTCTATGTGAGCATTTACGACTATCCTTACCTGGAATATTCTTATTTCGGGGTGTTGAAATTCTTTTGAGTTTGGTTTTTAAACTTGTGATAACATTCAATTAAAATAAACATAACTCCTGGACTATCCAAGGGATTAATTTAGTCTTACAACATGGATACATCTGTGGAGCCTATTCTTACAAAAATGGATTGTTCCTTTTCCTCATTTTAAATTTCATTTACAAAAGGTAATCTTAAAGTTGAAAAATAATAAAACCTTGTTAATGTCAAGCTAGGTGAAGGCAGGCATTTTAAATTGATCTTCCATTACTGTTTTTACTCCTTCCCTAGTTTGGGTGATTTTTCATTTGATTGTCACATAGCAACAGATAGATCAAGTTTTACAATGTTGGTAACAGCAGAATGCATATAGGAACAAGATACTGTGCTTGTCCTTCTCCAATATCACTCTACAACTGGGTCAGTTTTTTTGGTCATAGAAGCAACAAATCTGGAGCTAATTGACCTCAATTGAACCATTGATTTATTCAACAAACACTTATTAAGTACTTAGCAGGTACCTCAGTTTTCTCGTCTGTAAAATGAATGGGGTGGTCTAGGTGATTGCCAAAATTCCTTTTAACTCTAAATTCTCTAATCCTGTGAGATTTTAAATGCCAACCTACTCTTCATTTAGAGATGGGCAAACTGAGGCTTTGGATAGGAAAAATGACTCACCCAAGAAAAGTTACATATTCAATATTTATTATAAGTTCCAAAGATGATCCTATAGGTTTTTGAGGAGTGGGGCTTGGACCTCTGATGTGATCAGTGTGGAGAACTCCCATCATTCAATCTTCTACTAATGTAGGTTAACAATTTGTAATAAACATGTACTCCTTTTTGGTATTTATCTATAGTTTAGAATTCTTCAATTAACAAAACATGCCAAGGAGGCAATATAGGAACTGTTGATTATCATGTGCCTGTGATGTCTGCTATTTTCTAAAATCTCCAGCATTAATTTTAAGAAAAGAAGGAACTGTCATAAAACCCGTGGCCATTTGAAGCAATTTTTGTCAAAAGGAAAATGGGGACCTCTTTTGGCAAGTAAGGAAAGTTACATATGATTATTGCGCTTACGTAAAAGCTGTCCACGTATCTGGTCTGGGGATATTGTGGATGACTTTTGATCTTGTGAGAAATGAAACAGAGAAGTTTGCATAAAATTTAAAGTTAGAAAAATGTTACTAACCGGGATTAAAATATGTTATTAGGTTTATAGTTCCTCCTTTCAAATATCTGTAATTTCATCACTGTGGAGAAACTCCCACGCACAAATAGATTATATTTATATAGTACTTAAAAGTTTATTGTAACCCATCTATGACTTAGGAGATAATTCCTAGGTTGTTACTTTAAGGTAACTAGAGGTCAAGTTGGTTGCTCAGAGTGACTAGCCAGCAAATGATATTTGACGACAAGTGGTATCAGGAAGCAGTTAGATGCCTCAGTGGACAGAGCACTGGACCTGGAGTCAGAAAGACCTGAGTTCAAATGCGGCCTTAGACACTTACTAGCTGTGCGACCCTGGGCAAGTCACTTATTCTCTGTTTGCCTTATTTCACTGGAAAAGGAAATGGCAAACTGTTCCAATATCTCTACCTCAAAAAACCCATGGACAGTATAGTCCACAGGGTCAAGAAGAGGTGGAAATGACTAAACGGCTGAACAACAACAAAAACAAATATTTGTAACCAGATTTTTCTGATTCCAAGCTTGGCCTTCCATCTCTTATGCCAGTTGACCCTTATGTTTCTTGTAATTAGGTTTCCTTGGCTTATTTCTTAGACTGACCAAGTTTGATAAGTTATTGGAGTTTCCAAGAGGACTGTCATAGGATCATACATTAATACATTAATGTATTATATTATAATATAACATAATTATATAATAATATAATTATATTATAATATTATTAAGGTATCATACATTAATAATTGGAAGGGACCCTAGTGGCAATCTATTTTCCCACCTCTAAACCTCTCATTTTATAGAAGAAAAAACTGAGGCCCAGTGACCTGCCCAAGGTCACACAGGTCATAAGTAGCAGAGATGGGATGTAAGTATAAGTATTTATAAACCTAACTTCTACCCTCAAAGACCTATGTGTCTATATAGAATTGACACTGGCAGTCTATAATCTGATTAACTAATAGCAAGATTGAATTCAATTCATCAGACATTTATTAAGCACCTAGGATATGCAGAGCTATGTAATTAGAGCTGATGATGCTGAGATTAAAAAATGGCACAGAGTCCTTTTCCTTGGGGAAATTATAGTTATTGAGGAGGGATGTGCCACACCCACAGAAAAGTAGAATATAAGGCAAGAGTCAGACAAAGGCAAAGAAAAGATCTAGACTAAGTGTTCTAAGAAAATTTGAGGAGAGAAAAGACACTGTGGTCTAGGAGGACTGGGAAGGGAATCAGGAACAGCTTCATGGAGTTCGTGGCATCCTGGCTGGGCCTTGTGGGAAAAGAAAGATTTAAACAAGCTAAGACTAGGAGGCAAAGCATTGCAGTTATGGGAGAATGGCCAGAGGAAATGCATGGAGACAGGGGAGTTGGCCCAGGGCAAGACTGGAAACTGCTAGTAATCAAGTTCAATGAGAATGGTATGTAGTATTTTAAGATTCACAAAGCATTTCCCCACAACATTTTTGTGAGACAAGTCATTTACATATTATTATTCTATTTTAATTCCAAGATGAGGAAAGTGAGACTCAAAGAAGCTTGGAGTCTGTACTTAAACGTAGGCCTTCCAGGGAAGGTTCCAATTCCATCTCTCTTTCTACTATGCCACGCTGCCTTTCTATTTGGCCAAACTGTAGAATACATGAAGAGGAGAACCTGAAATAAGCCATTTGTGGAGGGCCAAGTGAAGGAATTTGTACTTTGTCTTAAAAACCATGAGGAACTATTGAAGGCTATTGAACAAGAGAATGACTTGATCAGATCTGTGCGTTAGGAAAAATACTTTAGATATGTGTGTTTGAGGAGTAGAGAGTCTGATGGCAGGGAGGCCAATTAAGATTGGATAATACTTCAGGTGAGAGGTGATGCAGACCTAAAACAGGATGGCAGAGGTGTGGAGAGAAAAGAAGAGATCACGGGTAGTATGGAATAGCTATTTTAATTGGGGGGGGAGGCTAAGGAAGAGGGAAGGGTCAAGAATGAATGAAGTTTGAGTCTAGATGAATGGGAAGACAGTGTTGCTAAGCATAGAATAAAGGAATTTGGGGAAAACGAAGAGGATATCAAGGTGGGACAGTCCAACAGGCAGTTAGATATATGGGCCTTGATGTACAACTTTCTGAATTCTTTTCATAGAAAAGATTATTTAAGCCATGGGAGTGGATGAATTCAGTGAAAGACAGAGTGTAGTGAGATAAGAGGGCACCAAGAAAGAGCTTCGAGGGACACCAACGTAAGGTGATGAACCAGTGAAGGAGGCCAGGAAGAAGTGGTCAGTCAAGTAGGGGACAGATCATTGCTTTGGAATTCAGTGGAAAAGAGAGTATCCACATGGATAATCCATATTGTCAAATGCTTTAGAAAAATCAAGAAGCATGGAGGCTGAGAAAAGCCATTGGATTTCAAAGCAAAAATATCCTTGGTTCCTTTCCCTTCATTGGCTTAAATTAAAAATCAAAATAAACAGTCCAAGCTCTCTCCAAATCCTCATTTTACTGATGAAGAAACTGAAGTTTCAAAAACTTAAGTAATTCATATAGCCAGTATCACATAGCTAGTGAATATCAGAAGCCAGACTTGTACCCAGGCTTTTCTGACTGTTGAGTACAAAACATTGCAGTTCTAATCAGAACTAAAGGATTTCTAACAGAGGAGGCAAACCAATATACAGGAGGAATAAATGTCTTAAGAGATGTCTCAAACAATTAAGTGTCCTTTATCTGTAACCTGAGGCGGGGGCTGTAGCATTCTGCTGGGTTCTGACCTATTATCCTTCACCAAAGCATGGAGAGATTTGTGGTAATGTTTAATTGAATAGTTTCAGTTTAGCTTACATCTCCCTCCTGGCTCTGCTCCTGACTTCTAAATCATGTTTCAGCTGCTATCTCACCTAGAACTTCCCTTAGAAGCTTCCTTGCTCTGCAATATACAATCAATCCTGTGGCTTCTCCCCTTGGAATATCCCTTCACCAGCTCAGCTTCCTTTCACCATTGGTGAGTTCCTCCTGGAGCCTCTGTTTTGTGGAGGGGCTGAGACCAGTTAGACTTCATTTTCTTCCTGTATCTGGTCTTCTTGGGGCAGCTAGGTGGTGTAGTAGATAGAGCACTGGGCTTGGAGGCAGGAAGACTCATCTTAGTGAGTTCAAATTTGGTCTCAGACACTTACTAGCTGTTTGACCCTGGGCAGATCATTTAAAAGTTTGCCTCAGTTTCCTCACATGTAAAATGAGCTGGAGAAGGAAATGGCAAACCATTCTAGTATCTTTGCCAAGAAAATTCCAAATGGGGCCATGAAGAGTTAGACATGACTTAAAAACAACTAAACAACAACAACAATAAAATCTGGTCTTCACTTCTGGACTTCAAAACCTTGCCTGCAAACCAGTTACTTCCATTCTCCTCACACTCTCTTTTAGAGCTCTTTTGTGTCTTTCACCATTAGAATTTGTGCTCCTTGAGGGCAGAGATTCTTTTTCTTTTTGACTTGTATTTGTGTCTCAGGGGCTTATCAATGTGCAGGGCATGCAGTAAGCTCTTCCTTCCTTCCTTCCTTCCTTCCTTCCTTCCTTCCTTCCTTCCTT
>NW_020954562.1:4493794-4539034 GCF_900497805.2 Vombatus ursinus
TTCCTTCCTTCCTTCCTTCCTTCCTTCCTTCCTTCCTTCCTTCCTTCTTTCCTTCCTTCCTTCCTTTGTGGTTTCTTTCTCTGGGACCATCTAAACACACAACAACAACAAATGCCCCCTAAGTGTCATTGGCCAAGGGAGTTTTTCAGCATCTTTTTAACAATACTTGAATTTTGTAGGAAATAGAAAGAAACTTCATTTCAACCTTTTCTCCCCATTTGGTTAGGCAGTGAATTTTTTTTTCTTAATAAGACTTGCAGATGGAAGGGTCTTGAGAGGTCATTTATTCTAGCTTCCTAAAGATGGATGGAGAAATTGAGACTCAGAAAGGGAAATTAGCTTTCCCAAGGTCATAGGGGTCATAAATAGAAATCATTTGAATCCAAATTCTTCGGACTTTAGATCCAAGGCATTTTCCACTACACCATGCTTCCACCAATGTTGATACAGACCTTTTCTAGTAACAAAAAATTACTCAAGCAAAGAGTTTTAAAAACATTTAACTATGCACTAGTAAGTTGGTTGTGACTTGTTTTCATAATACCCTATGCTTATTTACATCTAGTTGGTTTATTATGGACTGCCTTTTGATTATTAAGATCTTAAGGATTAATTTAAAAAATCAATTCAATTAACACAAATTTAATTTTCATATTCCATTAAATTTTTATATCTTGCTAATTGGCTTTATATGGAAAAGTTTAACATTCCAATAGTAATATTGGAATAAAATACTCTGTGTGATTTCCCCTTTTCTTTTCCCTCTATATTATCTCATTTCGTGATCTCATTAGTTCCTATGAGTTCAAAGATTGTTTCTAGGCAGATGCTTCCAAGAACTATGGATTCAATCCTAGTTTCTCTCCTGAACTTTACTTCTAGATCTTGACTACCTTTTGGAATCTCCAACTGGATGTCCCTTATTATCTCCAACTCAACAGATCAAAAAGAGAACCCTAATTATCTTTCCCCTCCATCTCTCCTTCTTTCCAGCCTCTCTGTTGCTGGACACCATTATCCCCCCAGTCACCCAGGCTCCTGGCTTTGGTTCATCTTCTACTCCTTTCCTCTCACTCACCTCACTTTTCCAATCTGCTGCCAAATCTGATAGTTTCTATGTCACAATATCTCTTATATATGCCTTCTTCTCTTCACTCATATGGTCACCATACTATTTCACTCACTAACCACCTCTCACCTGAACTGTTGAAATAGGTATCTCACTGGTGTCCCTGTCTCGTCTCTCTCCATTCCAATCCATCCTCTACTCTGAAGTCTGAGCTGGTATTCTTTAAAAAAATTTTTATTTAACAAACCTATGATTTCACTGGCATAGAGCAAACTTCCTCTTCCAATGAAGGTTGTGACCCTGGGTAAGTTACAACTTTTTGACTTCCCAGGGATGAATAAAGTTATAAATTTTTATAAAACTACAAAACTATAAATTGCAAGGAATATCAATTGACATTTTAAAGTAAATTAATTTCCATTGTTACATGAAGATCACAGGGTCAGAGTATTTAGAGGTGGTTAGGTAGTCTAATTGAATATATTTATTGCTCAGATGAGAAAATTGAGGGGAAGGGACTTGTCTGAAGTTAAGCAAATAGGAGTTTGGGAAACAGATCACAAGCGTGACATGGGGAAAAAAAGATATAGTGGTTATGGAAGACTTATCTGGACATCAGTTAGCTATGATCCTCCAAAATGTGGAGCATCTAGTCTAGTCTTGGTTCTCACCAAGAATAAGGAACTGATTGCTAAAGTAAAATCCTGCCAGGAACCCTACTAGGCTAAACTCTTTGGATTCTTTCTCAATTCTTCTTTTTCACTAACTTTCCCTATATGAAAGTGCCATGCTGATTCTTCCTCCAGAATATCTCTAGATTTTTACCTCTCATCCTTAGTCACATTCCTACCAATATAATCCCTCCTTATTTCTGTCCTTTGAAGGCTCTTCCTTCAAGGACCACCTGAGGTCACACATCTCCTCAATGATATTCCTGATCTCTCCCCACCCTCTAACTTAATGTAATATCTCTTTATTGGTATTATTCTTTTGCCCCTACACACTCCAGCTTGTATCTTCTGTAATGGGATACTGGCCAATGAGAGCCCAGTGCTTAGCAGCATGCACAGTGTGCACTGCCTAAGATAATCACTTATGCAGAAGATGAGCTAGCCTGCATCCAGTGTGTTCTTACCCCTTTCTTCTCCGCTCCCCACTAATTTCCAATTCCATTTGGTATCTCTCCTATGTCAGTGATTAGTAACCCGATATCATTCTAGCCAGTTACCTCCTCATATGTTAATAGGTAATTAATATCAATTAGCTTTCATAAAGGGGTATTTACTGGGATGATACATCAAAAACAGAAGTTCAAACATATGTCCCTTTACCCCATGAATTGGAGGCACACTCACTTTTTAATGCCTCTGTTCCTGGGGAAAAAGGCATAACCTTAAAGCAGTTGCTACAAAGCATTCACTCCACCAAATGTGGCATTGACCAATGGACTGAGTCATTCCATTACTTCCAGGACATAGAGGCTCAGTCGCCTTTGATCTAGTGAGTCCTATAGGTTATTTCTTGAGCCTGCAATAGTTTAGGCTGCTGGCAAACTCTGGTATGGACTCTAGCTCCTCAACCTTTTTAACAAAGAAGAAAAGACTCAAAAAGAAGGCTACCCTTTCCCAGTCATAGGCTTGCCTTGTGCTCATAGGATGGCTATTGAGAAGATGAGGACTTCCCCATGAGCTCTCTGGAGCTCAGAGAGTCATCCTTAAACTTCAAGACCATCAGGAAAGAAAGAGAATTTCTCCATTGGAATTTTTTTTGTGTATACTGTCAGTTTTGACTCAGCAGTCAATCATAAACCAATCTTACTTCAGCATGTAATAAACAGGCTAAAAAGAGTCACAGAATACCTGAAAGATGCTATGGAGTGGAGAGCTGTGACCCTCCATCACACATACCCAGAAGCAGCCTCACCCTGCTTCCATGTGAAAGATTGCATCGGTCAGAGCATAAATAATGGTCTCGGATTGGCCAGTCTCTGTTACATACCATATTCATTTTTCTATGTATCTATAACAATGATTGGAAAAGAGCAAGCCTATGTTTGTGTGTTATGAAGTAAACACTAACTTTTCTAGTTAGAGGCTGTATTTCCCATAAGACTCCAAGACCCAAGAGTCAGATTTGATACCAGGGGATTGAAATTCTAGGAGGCATTATAGTAAGGAGTTGGAAGAAGGAGGAAATAGGAGCCAAATAATACGGCAATGGGTTTGAGTAGTGGAGCCAACCAGGAGTAGAAATTTGGGATGGGTTAAAAGATTGGACTGCTAACTGAAGAGAATGTGAACAGTCTACTATGGAAAAATGCCCTTCTGTGTAGAGGTTATTAAGAAATCAGATGCAGAGTGACAACTGTGATCTATGAGAACTAGCTCATGAAAGTAGACCATCAATTAGATCTTGAATCATAGAGCATGCAGTTGGCCTCCATTCAGAAATGCCTGAGGCTATAGAAATTATTCCATATTTCCCTCATTTTGCAGGTGAGAGTCTGGAGGAAGAAAAGACTATAACTGCTTTCTCAGATTGTGATGGGAAAGAGAAGAAAGGAATAGCACTCATTTGTGGAATAGAGTTGAGAATATTTCTGTTGTTTTCCATGTCCATTTTCACTCCCATTAAATATTTCCATTGGTTCTGTACTATTATCTATCCAAGTTTATGTTGGCATGGTTATGACTGAAAAACTAGACCTGAATTGACTTGAAACATTCCCAATCTCTGATTAAGTGGAAGCACAGTGAGCCAAAACAGGTGATTTGCAAGAGAAATCTCTCACAAATATGAACTAAATTCTATGAGAAGATAGTGCTATCTGATACATTGATTACATATCATATTGTGAACACTTTCCCATTAATGTGTATGCTGTTTGATGGCAAAGCCTCTCTGTGTGTATTTTAATCTTTGTATTCCCAGTACCTAACACCATGCTTTTCATACGCAGTGTATATGCATAACGAACAGTCATTACCGAATTGGATTCCCTTTGTTTCCTTCAAACAGCCACCCTTACAATTAAAACATATCCCTTCATGGAGGTGCTAGTAATGCATACCTTTGTAGTCTTGACTTTCCACAGAATGTTCCTCTGTCGATGACTCACAAAACCATAACTGATAGTAAAAAGGAATTGACAACAGCTGATCAAGATGAGACTACCATTGCTAGCAAATTGGACTTGAAACTGACCTGAAGGGAATCAGATGAAAGATTTTCTACCCTCCCCTGCAAGTATCTAATTTCCTATTTGTTCCACAATTATAAGATCAACTGGGAAAACCCCCTAAGTTTCAGGAAGTTCCAATATTTGCTCATAGCTCTCCTGCATGCCCCAAGGGGCCAGCCACTTGGGTCCAGAGAATTGGGCAGAAAGAATCATAATTTTTTCTCAGATCTCCCGAATGTGTCACACTGATGGAAGAGGGTAGTAGGAGAAGCTTCTATATTCAAGAAACCAATCCAACAAATATTTGTTATGCCTCTATGCATAAGGTATTGTGCCAGGAACTAGGTAGGGATACAAAGACAAGAAACAAAATGGTCCATTCCTTCAAAGAACTCACATTTTTACTGGTGGAATATAAAATGAGATAAGAAAACTCAACTCTATATACATTCAAGGACTTTGAGCAATTAAGTTATTCTATTATAAATACACAGATTAAAAATAGAGGGCATATGAAGAGAGATGGTATGTGCAACCAGAGAAAGAGCTGATAAACAGAAGTATAGAATAGTTTTACATACACATGTATATATGTATATGTACATATGTGTGTATATGCACACACATATATGTATATATGTGTACACACACATGTATATTTGTGTCTAATGGTAGCCATCTCTAGGACAGAGGGAAGGGAAGTGAAGAAAACAAAGGAAAAAAAAGAGATTTACACAATAACTTTGTTGTATATTGGGAGGGAATAGTTATATGTGGTAGATTTGTAGTTTCATGCACAATCATCTTTTTTATTGTACTGTATTATGGAAATACTTGTTTTGTTCTATGAATTGAAAAAACAAAATTTAAAAAATAATATAACTTGGGGGTTAGAGAATACTAACAAATATAGCAGATTGTGTCATGAAGTAGACTTTAAAAAAGAAACTAGGGATATTCCCTGAGGCAGAGATGAGGAGGGAGAGCTTTCTAAACATGGAGGGACAGCTGAGGCATGGAGTTGAGAGGGGAAATGTCACATACAGAGGAAAACTCAGTAAGCTGGTTTGGAATAGAGAGGATGTGAAGAGGAGTATATATGAGGTACAACTGGGTCCTGATTAGTGTGAGTAAGGAATCCCGTGAATGGCTGCATTATTCAAATTCACAGTGCATATTACCATTGGGCTACAATTAGTTCACCATACTTTACCTAATTATAACTTTTAAAGTTGTATTTATTTTATTCTGAATGTAAGAAATAAAGCAAGCATTTCCATAGCAAAGTAGACTAGAAAAAATATGATTGCACATGAAGCTGCAAATCTATTATGTACAACTTGCTATTTCTTTTAAATATATAATAAAGAAAACTTGAAGAACATAGAACATGTTACCTATCAGACAAAGATAGGTGAACAACTTATGAATAAATAAGAGATAGGGAGCCGTGTAAGGTATAAAATGGGTAATTTTGATTACATTAGATCAAAAAGGTTTTATATAAACAAAACAAATGTAGCCAAGATCAGAAGAAAAGCAGAAGATTGGGACAAATTTTATAAGCAGTTTCTCAGATCATAACTGTGAATAGTGTTAATTTGAATATAGTCAGTTCTGCTATAACCCATGTTTAGAAAAGAGTGAATTTGTTCCAACTCAATTAATATATTAGGAAACATTTTAAGCATAACATGGGTTTTGAGTTTTCTTTTCTCATTTTCTCTTCCCTCCATGTTCACTGAGCTCTGAAATTAACTCATACTATGTTTCACATCAGCTGGTTAGTGCTACGGTTCAGTGGAATAATTAGCAATGCAATGATATCAATTGGATGGGATCTTTGATTATAGGTTTTTCTTTTTTTTTAAACACCATCACCCTAATATTCTGTAGCACCTTCACACTTCCTGAGCACTGTAATTTATTATCCTCCCTTCTCCCCCATCCTTCCCTTTCTTCAACAAGCTTTTATTTGATGGGGCTTTCTCTAGATCATTTCTTTTTATTATTTTTTTATTTTTATTTTTTTGCTAGGTAATGGGGTTAAGTGACTTGCCCAGGGTCACACAGCTAGTAAGTGTTATGTGTCTGAGCCCAGATTTTGAACTCAGGTCCTCCTGAATCTGGGGCTCGTGCTATATCCACTGCACCACCTAGCTGCCTCTTGATCATTTCTAAGGTCATTTCCAGCTCTGAATCTTGTGAATCTCTGTGCCTAACTGAGTCCAGGAGGGTAATATTGACATAAGGGGAAAGTTAGTAGATTGAAGATACTGGTTTTTTAAAAATTTTGCTTTAAGATCTCTTAGAGGGACAGTTAGGTGGTGCAGTGGATAGAGCTCTGGCCTTGAAGTCAGGAGGACCTGAGTTCAAATCCCATCTCAGTCACTTGACACTTCCTAGCTCTGTGACCCCAGGCAAGTCACTCAACCACGATTGCCTCACCAAAAAAAAAAAAAAAAAAAAAAAAAGATCTCTTAGAAAACAAACAATTGGAAAAATACCAAAACTCCTAAGTTGTTTTTCAGTTGACTTAGCTAATTGGCTTGCTAAAACAAGGAAGGACTAGAGAGACATTTTTCTTTTGTAGCACACATGGTTGAGCTAGGGAATGGACTATATTTCCCATGATGCTTGCTTTAAAGTACAATAGCTCTCTGAAAAAAGTCCCTAGTAATCCATTTTTTTTTTCATGAGATTGTATGCCTGTTTGTATCATAGTGAGACTGTGGTAGCAAGATTCTGGAGGGAAAGACAAAGCCAGTGTGTGGAGTCTGAATAGATGGGGGTCTCATTGTTGGTTTTCAGCATGCCAGGAGTTCCAATGTGCTCCAGAAACCCCAAGGAACAAGAAGAGATGACTGGTGAGAGCAAAGAGATGAGCTGGAACTGATTTTTCCCTAAACCCTCACCCCTTCTCCTGATTTCCATCTTATTGTAGGTGGAGATACCACCATTCTTCCACTTTCTCAGGCTTGGAACTCCTCACTCCCTCTCATTCTTCATATCCAATCTGTTGCCAAGGTTTGGCATCATCTCTTGAAAATCTCCCCTTCTCTTCTTTAGTTCTGTCACCACTCTGGAGCAAGGCCTCCTTCTCTCACTCCTGGACTATGTTGCAATATCTCCTGCTGGTGGGTCTGCCTGCTTCAAGTCTCTCCCTACTCCATTCTAGCCTCCATTCACTCATCAAAGTGATTTTCCTAAAGCACAGGTCTGACCATGTCATCCCTTCCTCCTCCACCCCAAATCAATAATTTTTGGTGACTTCTCTAACTCTTATTTGCCTCTGTTCCATTATTTATAAAATAGGCATAATAACCCCTATCTAGCAAGGTTGCTGTGAGGGTCAAATGAGGTAATTATAAAGTGCTTAGCACAGTGCCTGGCACATAGTAAGTACAATATAAATGAGAGATGCTGGGCCCCAGGGCCCTACCCTTACTCACATCAGAGAATTGTATGGATTGGTTAGTGCAAGCCAGCAGATGACCCAAATATTACCATCAACTTATTTCTCTCAAAGTGTTATATATGAGTTAAACAAGTAGCAGTTAATGAAAATTTGCCCTCTTTATCACCTGCTATTTATTTAATTGAATGAAAGAACAGTTGAATTATATTCTGTGACAAAGAAAGCTTCCATTAGACAGCTCATGGAGAATGGGGAAGATTTTACATCATCCTCACTCTTCATATTACTGAAAGGGAAGCAAATGAAGGAAAAACCTGTCTAGTCTCCTACTCCAGGTACCCTCATTAGGATTCAGAGAATAAAAATATTATTTAATTTCCCAATGCCCCAAGCAACTGTATTTCCTACGCCAGGGAAATAACAGGTCCTGGCAAAAAAAAAAGTTACTCTGCTTTTCAGGGCACTCAGTGTTTTAATCTGAAAAATGAAATTGACCTCCACAACCATGGCAGGCAAACCAACCAAGCTGAAGACACAAAAAGGGCACCCTAAGGGAGATGCAGTGGGTAGTCAGGCAAATCAGACTACCACTACCACCACCACCTTGACCTCCATCTCCTTTCGGGTCCTGATAGAGACAGTCTAGGAACCTGAACCACGTCACCCAAAACACCATTTCAATTTTCAGACCCCTCTGCCATCGTTGAGGGAAAAGGTCATCAACATTAGCAGCAACTTCCTCTTCACCAGCAACAGCTGCTTCACAACTGCCACCAACAGGCTGTCCAAATCTAGTACTCGTTACCCTGGAGGACCCTGACTGATATTTCCCTAAACTGCGTGATTGTGGAGCACAACTCTACATTTGCCAAGGTCTTTAACATTATCTATATCACATTTTTATTGATTTAGTTTATCATCTGCTAGTTACGTTTTAATCTGTTTCTGGCCACACTCAGGACTGTGGCCTGCAATGAGCCAGTGGGCAGTGGGTTTGAGCCCTCTGCTCTCTACTAGTGAAATCATAGATCCAGAACCTAATTCCTACCAGTGATATACCTTTGTTGCCTAACAAAAAGTAGGACTTTTAAGCTAGTTAGGAGGGAAGGTAGACTGATGAGGAAAGATTTTGTGCAGACAGCATATGGTAGCACCCCTCAGATTACACAGCAATGCTCATTCAGTCCTTCAATCTCATGAAAATTAATCCTAAGAAAAGTGCTAGAGTCTTCCCAACCCTGGAGCTGTACATTGTTCTGGGGAGTTATACCAAGAGCTCACAGTGGCTGAGTTGTGTGGATTTCTCTGACATACAACAGCACAGCTAGCAACGTTGTGCACTTAGCAAAAACATTTCAAAAGGTCCCTTTACACTTTATTAGTTGCAAAACCAGATCTCTAGCCCCTGTCTAATGCAGGGATTACTTGGCCAATATTTATCTTACGGAGACAGGAAAAGGTAACTTTTATATTTTCTCCATGAAGAGTAGAACTTAGAGAAAAGGTACTTAATGTTATTTCGAAGGATGTGTGATTTCATCAGTGTGGCGAATCTACTCTCTGACACTTTTTTTTAACAGCCCCTGTATGCTTCCCCTTCATGCAAGATTTTTGTTTCTGTTTTTTTATAAATCCTATTATAGCCAGAAACCCTCCCTTCCCACCCTTTTTTGGCCTACTCTTTCTTTCATAAGCTGACTGTATTAATGGTATCCCCTTCTCCTGACTGATAACTCTTTTTCCTTCTCAGCACAGTGACCCTTTTCTGGAATCTTCCATGCCAGAAACTTCCATCTCCTATGCAAACTTGTTGATTAGTGCCTCCCTGGCTGAGGCATCAGAAGTGTGAAATCAATAAGAAATGTTTGAGTGAGACCTCACTCTTCATCACAAAATGCTTGGCTCTCTTCATCCTCCTAGAGCTGAGATGATGTAACTGTATGGAGTTATGATGGGAGACGAATGATAATAATGTCAAATGTAGCAAGTTCTGGTGGGCTTCCTTTCATAGGACTAGCATGGACTTTCTTCTTGGTCTGAAGACCATTGTATCCAAGGCATTTTGGAAACATTCCAGGTTGTATTCTTTCCTGGGAAGTGTTGGTTAATGTACGGTTTGCAGTAGGGGGGATTTACCTTAGTTTTAGAGGTGACAGTTGCTACCCCACTTTGAAGGAAGGTATGAGGCTGATCTAGGGTCCCTTCCTTGTTGCCCCTGCCTCCTGCTCCATCCTCCTAAACTCAAGTGTCTTAAAATACATACTCTTCTCTATAAAGTGCCTAATGAAGGCATTGATTGCTTTCAGCATTGACCTGCTCATCTAATTCTTTTGTGAATTGCTGCTAATCCCAGCAATGAACCTCTTCATCCACTACCCGAGGAACTGGAGGTCTTCCTCTTGTTCTTACTATGCCTAACTCAAGAAAGAAGATAGAAACATTTCCCTCAATGATTTAAAAATAGTATTTGAATAAATTTTATTGTGATCTTTTGGTTTAATATTACCTACATTTCCCATCTTATCTTCCCTCCTTCCCCTCCCTGAGAACCACCAAGAATGAAGAAGAGAAAATGTTCAGCAAAACTAACCAATTCTTCAGAAAAGTCTGACATCATCTTCAGTGTTCCATACCCAGAGTCCATTACCTCTTCAAAGAAGGGAGGAAGGTATTTTCTCATTTCTCCCTTTAGAACCAAGTTTGATCATTATAGTTATCATTTCACAGAATTCAGACTCAGTTATTTTGTTTTTCTTGTTCTTTCCACTTATATTATTAAAATTATTGTGCATATGGTTTTTCTGGTTCTGTTTACTTCACTTTGCATCAGTTCATATGCCTTCCCATGTTCCTCTGTATTCATCTTATTGGTTTCTTTCAGCAAAGTAACATTTCCTTACAGTCAGGTGTTTGTTTGGTCATTCCTCAATTGATAGGCAACTACTTTGTTTCTCGTTCTTTGCTAGTACGAAAGGGCTGATACACACACACACACAAATACACATATGAAGCCTTTCTTTTTATCATTGAGTCAAAATGTATGAGAGTTGTAGTAATTTTCTTTGCAAAATTCTAATTTTTTAAAGAATATTGTATCAGTTCACAGCTCCATTAAGACACCCCTCTTTCTTTTCTTTCTTTTTTTTTTTTAGGCAATTGGGGTTAAGTGACCTGCCCAGGGTCACACAGCTAATTAGGGACAGGTGTTTGGTCTGAGGCCGGATTTGAACTGAGGTCCTCCTGACTTCAGAGCCGGTGCTCTATCCACTGTGCCATCTAGCTGCCCCAAGATTCCCCTCTTTCTACAACTCCTCCAAGATTGACTTTTTGCATCTTTTGAAATCTTTGCCAATTTGCAACTTCAGAGTTGCTTTGATTTGAATTTTTGTTATTCTTAATGTTTTGGAGCATAGAAATTCATCACTTTAAAAATCCCTTTTGTAACACACAAATGATGAGAAAACATTCAGTAATCATAAATATATCTTAAAACAATATTGTGCCTGATCTTACATGATTCTGTTCTTAAAACACAAATTGCATCAATGATAAACTAAGACCCCTGAATGTATTAAATATTTGGTGCCACAAATGAGAAGTCAAATGCCTTGTGTTTGGTATATTATTTATTTCATAATCTACAGAAACACTGGGGTTATATATTTTCTACTTTCTAGAAGATTTTGTAATGAACATTTTTCTTTTTTTCATCAAAACAATTGCATAAGTACAATACGTACACACTTGAAAAAAGGAACAGTTGTAATTTACAGCCTTTTCCTATTTTTTTTATCACCAAAAGGAAACACTGTGGAGTTATGGCAATGTAACAGAAATTATGAAGACTAGGTGAGAACTGTCTCCTTATGCAAACAACATCCATCACAAGAGTGCTAACAGGTATAAACATGGCATTTATTAAGTGAAATAAATATTTTTAAAAGCTTTTGTCTACATGCAAATAAAATTAAGCAGGTACAAGCATAATTAATCAAAACCACTTTCAACTGGCACCAAAGGAAGGCATAGTCTTTTCAACAATAGTTAGTACAGTCTAAAGAGACCCTCTGTGAGCTATTATTAGTCCTATTACAAGGAATATGTTTTCTGCTTTCAGCAGGGAGAAGAGGAAGTGGATGAATGTTTTGCATATGCCAGGTCTTATACATAGCCAGTGTTGTGGATGAGTGGACTTTCTGGAAACCAGTACTGTAGATGAGTGGAAATGTATGACATTGTTTTGTTATTCTCCCCTCATACTCCCTACCTTGCTCTTGCTCTTTGGAATTTGTTCATCCCTCAGTAGTCTATGAGTGACTTTTCATCTCCAATTTGATTTTTACATTTAAAAAATGGTCTCCTCCATAGTAAACCCTTTAAGCAAGGTATCTTCTGGTTAACTATGATAGACTTAGTTCTTCTCAGCAATATAATGATCCAAGACAATTCCAAAAGACTAATGATGGAAAATGCCATACACATCCCGAGAAAGAACTATGAAGTCTGAATGCAGATCGAAGCATAATATTTTCACTTTTTTTGTTTTTTTCTTTCTTGTGGTTTTTTTTTCTTTTGTTCTGGTTCTTCTTTCACAACATGATTGACTGCCATCTTGGGGAAAGGGGAGGGGAGGGAGAGAGAAAAATATTTGGAGCTCAAAATCTTATATGTGAAAGTAGAAAACTATCTGTACATGTAATTGGAAAAAAAATTAAATACTATTAAGTGGGGGAAAAGGAGGTAAAAGTAAGTTATTTCCTTTACATTTATGGTTTTGTTTGTCTTTAGTTTAAAGGTTACCTAATCCAACCTGTGTCTGTGTGATAACTCCCCAAGATGTAACATGCAATTAAAACAGCTTCAATGTGACCTACTGCAGCCAGCTTTTAAGACCACTAAAATTGTAAAGGGACAAGGATCATGTTCCATCCCCTTACTCTTTCTTTCTATGGTGTATTCCTTTTACCATCCCTTATGTTTCCCCTCTTAAAACCCTCTGTACAGAATCAATCTATCTTCCTCCTCAGGTTCTCTGTTTATCTCATTCAATACTCTTTGAAGACTTGAAGGTTTGAAAGGGACACATTTGTCTCCCGTATTAGAATGTTAGCACTATAATATCATATAATTCCTTCCTATTTTTCAAATAAATTTGCCTTCCTAGGTTTCTCTTGCCCCCTGCAGTTGTATTTCAAAGCTGCTGCTCAACTCTGGCCTTTTCCAGAATTGCTTGAAAGTCCTCTTAAAGGTTCATTTTTGTCCCTTGTAAGATTATACTCAGCTTTTAAGGTAAATTATTCTTGCTTGCAAGTATATATATTTTGCTTTTTAGAATATTTTATTTTGACATCTCTTATTTATATTAGAAGCTGCCACATCTTGTACGATCCTGAAAATAGTTCCTTGGTACTTAAACTGCTTTATTTCTGGAGACTTTAGTATTTTTCTCTTTGACTTTTGAGCTCTAGATTTAGGTTATAGAATCTCTGGTACTTTTCTTTCAGGGGTACCAGTGGATTCTTTTTACTTTCACTTTGTCCTGTGTTTCTAATAAATCTAGGTAGTTTTCATTTATGATTTCTTGAAATAGTGTTCAGGATTTTTTAAAATCATAGTTTTTGGGAGACATAGTTTTGGGGAGACAAGGATTTTTAAAATGTTTTTCTTTGGCCTATTTTCCAGGTCAATTGTTTTTGATATCAGTTATCTTAAAATTTCTTCTACTTTTTCTATATTTTGATTTTGTTCTAATAGTTCTCCTGTCTCATGGAGTCATTGATTCCTATTTGATCTATTTTAGTTTTCAGTGAGTCCATAACTTGGTCTGGGTTTACTGCTTTCCTTTCTAAGCTACCTGTTTTTTTTAATCCATTTCTTTCCTTTAGAGCTTTTATTCTATATTTTATCTCTTGCTTTGTTTCTTCTTAATATTCATGTCTTTGTGGAAAATCCATTTTTTCTCTTTCAGACTCTGTTTTCAGTTGTTGTGGGGTTACTCCCTCTCTTTTTGGAGGTGTCTGAATCTACAATATTATTTTAATACTGGCTGATGTTTTCTTAGGTTTACTCATCTTGCTACCTTAGTTCCTAAAGTGGGACTTTGGGCCAGGCCCAGGTCCTGTCTTAGGCTTTGCTTTTGGTTGGCCTTGTTTGGACTCACTCTCAATCACTTGAGTTCCTGTGTTAAGCCCAAAAGAGTTATACCAGTCCTTCTCCCCAAATCTTAAGGTTCAGATTCAGGGTCCTTTATGAACTTTCAGGACACAGTACTAAGGACCTGAGAGCCCCTGGCCCAGGAGTGTCTCAGTCTGAACATTCTGTTGCTGCACTGGTCACTATATATGGCTGCTTCCTGCCATTTACAAGGAATTTCCTGACCACCATAAGGAACCTATGGCCACTTTGGTGCTTTTTGATGGAGACCCTCACTCTTGCTGCCTCTAGACATGGGACTTTGCAAGCTACATGGGTATCTGACTGGTCACTGGTCACATTGGAAGGCTATTCTATGCTGGTGCTGGCTTTGTTGGCTATGTTATTGTTGCCTGTGGGCTTTTGGGTTAGTTTTTGATACAACTCTAGGGTTGAAGAAAATACTTACTATAGTTTCTCATTAGAATTCTTGATTATTACTTAGTCTGGTACAAATTTAAGGTTTTTACTAGAGCAGACATTTAGTAATTGGGCAATTGGCCTCCATTGAGGCAACCATCTTGGTCCGAGTTAGAACTATCACATTTAAATTCTAATATCTCAATCTCCTATACACTAAATGAAGGAAATCAAATTAGTACTAAAGAATAGGACAAAAAGAGGGATTATATTATACTAAGCATGCATAGGAGAACTCTATGCTGGAGGCAACATAATTTTGGGAACATTGATCCAATTTCAAGAGAGCTGAGAGAATGGAAAAGACTAAAAAAAAGCATATATTGTATTACTAAGATCAAAAAAAGGAATTGAGAGGCCCTCTAGACCCATTTTATGCCTATTTTCTCATCTTTACAAACATCTTTATATGTTAATCTGTGAACATATTACTGATAAAGATAAAAATATGATAAGGGAACAAGCAGGTTTTCACAAACTATAGTCTGCAGCAGACATTTTTACAGTCATACAATTGACTGAAATGTGCACAGAAAAATGTTGGAATAGTACTGAACTTCCTGTCTGTTGGCTATGAAAAAGTGTGAGTAGAGCAACTTAGAGGCTCTCCTCTAAAAAGGAGTCCCCCACGCATGTGTTATCCTTATGCAAGATTCCATAAAAAGATTCAGCGACAATGGAGGGAAATACAGGAACATAAAAAAATGTCTGTAGTATATTTTCAGCTGTGTTCTATGCACAAGAGGTAACATTGGTGATATTATTTAAGAAATGTGTAATCAGAAGAGGAATTGGGCTGGTCACACAATGTGAGTGAAGGTTAACAGATGGATAGCCGAAGTGGTGTTCTGGCTCCAATGTAATGTTAAAACAAATAAACGGTAAGCACACCTTAGAAGAAGGTGTCTAGAATATCGAGTGGAACATGGAAACGTATCAACATGAGTTATACAGGATGAGAAAGTATGGATCTACACTTTTGAAAATGTGCCCAAATTCATGTGATCCTGAGTCTCTTCAGGACTAGAAGCCAAAGTGGGTATTAATCAGAATCCTAAACTCTCAGAAGTGGCCTCAGAGGTCATCTTGTTTAACCTCTGAATGAGAGAACACATGTCCCCTCTACAGCATCCCCAACATGATGCCCCATTCAGTTTTTGCCTGAAAACCTACAATCCCAGTACCCCTGGAAGTAGTTTCCCATTCCTCTTTTGGACAGCTTCAATTGGAAGGGATATTTTTTTTCCCTTATATAGAACCAAAGTCTGTCTCTCAGCAACTTCCAGCTACTTCTTCCTTCTGGGGCAAAGCAGAACAGAATCTAATTTCTCTTCCATTTGACAGCTCGTCAAATACTTGAAGACAGTTATCAAGACCTCCCCATAAGTCTTCTTTCCTCTGGGCTAAACATCCTTAGTTCCTGCAAACAATCCTTGTGTGGTATAGTTTCCATTCTCACCATCCTGACCACCCTCAGCTGGACACATCCCAGCTTGTCAATGTCACCCTTGGAACTGAGCACGATATATAATTATATATCTCATTAATAAATGTACATATTGTACTTATTAATGCAATTAATTGCATTGATAAAATAATTCATTATATTGATAAATGTATATATTGCATTATACATACTATACCATGTTTATACACACATATTATGTTGTTATTTGTTTTAGCAACCAGTGACTTTTTTTTAAATCATCAAATACAATGAAAGCTCTGAGATGGTTCTTAGGTGAGGGAGTCACTCACTCTGAGGCATGGGCGACAATCATTTAAAAAATAAAATAGCAAAGGATAAGAAAAATCCCCCTTTTCTGCCAAGACATAGGCACATTAGTATTCCCTCATTCACAGCCATATACTCATGGTCACATTTAACAGTTAGAGCTTCCCAGGCAACCTTCCAGTCCAGTCTCTCTGTGTGGCAAGAGATGGTTTCATTACTTGACACTCAGGAGCTGTTTCTCTCTCTCTCTCTCTCTCTCTCTCTCTCTCTCTCTCTATTTCTGTGTCTCTGTCTCTGTGTCTCTTGCTGCCATTCTCTCTCCCCTTCTCTCCCTCCCTCTTTCTCTCTCTCTTTGTGTCCATCTCTCTGTCTCTGTCTCTCCTGCTGTCATTATCTCTGTCTTTGTCTCTCTCTCTGTCATTCTCTGTCTCTCTGTCTCTGTGTCTCTCCTTTCACCGCTACTTCACACTATTTTTAAAGGTTGTTTACAGTCTTTTCATTCTTCTGATAGCCATCTTGACTCTTAGGTACTTCTCCCAGCTCATCTTCCTCATCCCAAGTGATGTTCCTTAGTTCTAGCTGCTGATGGGTCTGTCATTTGTGCTCTGATATTTCTGTTTTAGTTGTCCATTCTCCTCTTCTGTGCCATCAATTGATCTGAGGATTCCTGGTGGATTGCCTTTGACAGGCTTCTCCTCTCTTCCATGAACTTGTCCTTCACCATTCTTCCATCCTCTGCCTCCTTCTCCTTCTATATCCCTGGGCCCTGGAGTCAAATGTTCTTGCCCTCTGCCACCCAGCTAACCCTTTTAGCTCTCTCTGTACAGTGTTGCTAAAATTCTCCTCTGACTATTCCAGATCAGCTAATTGTGCCTCATGTCTGCCAGATACCTGCTGGAGCCTCTTCTCAACCTTTCATTCATGCTCTTTCTTGGTTGAGATCATGCCTCCACATCACCATCTCAATATCAGCGGCCATGACTCAACTCTTTCTTTAAGTGGTTGGTGGCTTCCTATGCTTTCTTCTCTACCTCTCCCTGTTTCTTATCCAACTAATGCTACCTTTCCTACTCTTCTCTCCGCTTCTCATGTTCATCCTGAGGGACTTTATCACCAGAGAGAGAGAGAGAGATTGAGAGAGGCAATGAAAGACAGAGACAGAGAGACAAAAACAAAGATAGACACACAGAAAGGCACAGAGGGGAAGGCAGAGAAAGAGAGACATAGAGATGGAGAAAGAGAGAAGAGAGATGTATCTATACAAAAATAGAGTGATATCTATATCTATACAGAGATTTATATCTCTATGTATATGTATAATGTAAGAACACATGCATATATATAAGCTATAAATATGCATGTCATCACATAAACAGTCTATATACATGCATCACTATATATGTATATGTGTGTAAATGCATCATATCGTGGAGCTTCAAGAAGTTTCATGTTCCCTGATAATAGGCAGCATGGTAAAATGGAAAGAATGTTTGATTTGGAAACTTAGGACCTGGGTTTGAATTCTAGCTCTGCTATTTACTGTGTGGCCTTGAGTAAGTCGGTTGTTTGAGCCTCAGTTTACTCATCTGTAGAATGAGTGAGATGGGCTAGATGGTCTCTAAGGTCCTTTCTAACTCTAAACATGTAATAATTAATAACAATTGCTGGCATTTATATAGTTTCTACTATGTGCTAGGCATGGTGGTAAATGCTTCACTAATATTATCTCATTTGCTCCTCACAACAACTCCGGGAGGCAGGTGCTATTATAATCCGCATTTTACAGTTGAAGAAACTGGGGCAAATGGAGGTTAAGTGACTTGCCCAGGGTCACCCAATAAGTAAGTGTCTGAGGCTGGATTTGAACCCAGGTCTTCCTGACGTCAGGCCCAGAGCTCTATCCACTGTGCCGTGCCACCTAACATATAATCCTGTATCTCTACAAAAATAATAATTAGAAAAATCTTGAATTAGGAGATAGAAGGTTATACAGCCTGAACCTTATTCTTTCTGCCTCCTATTCCTAGGACTTTTTGTTTTAGCTCCAAGGGGCCTGACTGGGTGATAGATGTACCTGTACATGCTTACTTTATGAATACAGAGATTCTGTGCTTGGAACAGAGCCTATCCATTTAGGGACACTCCAAAAATGTGTGTAGACATACCATGAATGTGTAAGCACAACCAGAAAGCACTTACCAAGTCATTTTTTTTTTTTTAGGCAAATGGGGTTAAGTGACTTGCCCAGAGTCACACAGCTAGTAAGTGTCAAGTGTTTGGTGTGAGGCCAGATTTGAACTCATGTCCTCCTGACTTCAGGGCCAGTGCTCTATCCACTGCACCACTTAGCTGCCCCTTTATTAAGTCATTTTAAACTAGATGTAACAGAATATAGTTCTAAGATAGCCTTTTTAAAATTGAGATAATCAGAGATTAACTAGAGAGGAGTGATTGATCTTTGTCCCAGGGTACCCAAATTTAGAATCTGCTTACAATACACACAATCATTTAGCAACCTTAGAAAACTTTCAGTGTCTTAGGGCACACTTTGTCTGCATAACATGAACTCCTTCCCAGCCCATCCTTTTGGAAAGCATGTATCTCCCTGTATATTGATATCCTGAAGATAGTCAATAAAATGATCTCTGTTGTTGTATCTTGTATAATTTTAACATACCAATGAGAGGCACTTTGTTGGAGGAGAGCCTTGAAGGTTGCATTTTGTTCTACTGATTCAATTACTTTTGCATAGTCAGCAACAGCATAGAAACCTTGTGATGTCCCAAGATTCACTTCCTTCAATCCCCTACCCCCTGTGGCCCAGTGGTCTCTGCAGAAGGACACTCACCCTCCATTTTAGGACCACTTGCATTTGGGACCCTCCGTTTTAGGACCAGGTACAAACCTTGCTAGTTGTAGCTTTGGGTCATAGATTGTAGGCCTATGCTGTACCTAGGACTGAATAGAACTTTAAGGGTTTTCTAAATCAGCTCCCTCATTGTGCAGATAAAGAAGCTTGGGCCCAGCGGAGTCTCAAAGGTCACACAAGGAGCAAAGGATAGTGTCAGGACTTCAGGCTAGGTCCTCTAGGGAGTTTCCCCTTAATCTGTACTGTTTTCTTCCGCCCATCCCCTCAGTTGTAACTTATCAAGAGACCTGACAATTGTGGGGTGGTATACGAAACAGCAGTTCTGGAGACAGGGGAAGAATGGTGGAAATAGCTGAGTTCTGGACCCACAAAACTGACAAGGGTAGGGATTGTATTGACCACTAGGGGTCAGCATTAAAAAGACCATGTAACATGTAGGTGGTCATGCTAACCTTGGTATCTGATGGGTCCCCATTTCAGATGAGACATTTTTGACACCCCAGAGGAATGAAGATACAAGGATCCAATTTCTGTGCAGAATTTCCTTTTTTTTTTCTGTTTGATGTCAAGTTGATACCTCTAAGCAGAAATAGCTTCTCTGCCTCTAAAGGTAGGAACTCAAACAAGTTAGTCAGTTTTGCCTTTAATTTAGAGAATGTTGAATGTCAACCTCTGACTCAAGAAATGTCTTAGCAAAAATGTTTTTAAAAGACCTTGCAAACAGTTTCCAGCTTGATCACTAGAGGTCACCAAAGCATAGAAAAACATTTTTTTAAAAAAAATTTTGAAAGTAACAGGGATGCTCCTGGTTCCTCCTTTCATGTCAATCTCAGCATTTACTGGAAGACATTATGCTTCTTAGTTTTCAGGAGAATAAGCTGTTTGGGCTTGCTTTCTCTCACATTAAATATTACCTGGAACAGACAGTAATCCATCTATGTTGCTATTCAAAACAGATGGGTCGTTCTTGTGAATGTGATTTATTTTCTCCAACGATACTAAAGGGCTCATTGGCTGATACCTGCTGAATGCAAGTTCTGAGTAATGTTGTTGAGACAGAACCACAGAACACCCAGCAGCGGCACACACCGTTTCAAATGCAACAGCATGGACCATTTCAAGGAAAAAACGTCGCCCCTTTACTGGTTCCATGTGTGGCATATGAAGGCTTCAGTGAAGCAAAACGCTGGAGAACACCCATTGCATCTCTGGAGCAGCAGACCACACCACCTTTTAGCATATTAATGTCTCTGCATTTTTAGCATTCATGGAGAAGATTAAATCCCCTAGTCCCCAAGACTGCGGAGAGCCAGGAAATGTTTAGAAACCAGATTAGACATATTTGGAAATTAAAAAAAAATGGCTTTCTCTCTTGTCATTTCAGGTTGACAAATATTTATTGAGTCCTTATGATGAAGATTCTCCTGAGCTAGGAATTGTGGGAGTTGAGATGATAGTTTATAATTACTAATTATATATCATTAGCATTATTAGCTGACTTTTCTATAGCATTTTAAAGTTTACAAAGCTATCTACATGCATTATCTCTCTTGATCATCACAATGACCCAGTATTACTCTTCCCAACACTCATAGGATCATATATTTACATTTGGAAGGGACCTTTGAGGCCACCAAGTCTGATGCTCTTATTTTACAGATGAAGATACTGAACACTAGAGAAATGAAGTAAGACTTGACCAACGTCATGCAATTAGTAAGTTTCAAAAGCAGGATTTGGACCCAGATCTCTTCTACCTGAAATCAGTCTGCTGAAGCATCCCTCCCAAGTTCTCCATAGAATAGAGGATACTCTTCAGCTTACGAAATCTTCCACGCTGGCCTACTTAATGGCAGTCATGAGCAGCATAGAATGAGCCTGAGAGTATAATGATCAAAGAGGCATATGAAAATGAATTCTTGAAAGCTGATAGCAAATGTGAGAGGCAAGATACAAAACCAGGTATCGCCTAACTCTAAGCCTAAAACTTTATCTACTATGGAGATGAATTTTACTTAGCCTGCTAAATTTTGGGGAGAAAACTTTTTTTCATCAGAAGATTGATTTCTTGTGGTTAAAAGAAGTCCATCAATGAAGAAGGCATGAGGGATACAATCTAGAAAAAGACACAATTGATAGTAGAGTGGTACTCTCCTGCTTAAGCCTAGTTCCAAGTGATGAGAGATTACACTAGTTAACCTGATGATAAAGATAGGCCTGTCTAAACGACCTCTATAAAAGGCAGAGTAAGCCATGTCTTTCCATTCGGATTCTCAGGGCTCAGATATTCCACTGATCCGAAGTTGAGGCTCTGGTACAAGTCATAAAACTTGAAATTTCAAGCCAATATCAACGGGACAATTTTGTATTCATGCTTGTTCCATCCAGTGGCCCTCATCAGACTTTGATCTTGGTTAGCTTTGAAGTGTCCCTTTACATAAGATTTTCTTCTCTTTTTTATTTCTCCTTTTTTCCCCCTAAAAGTTAACTCAGACGGGCAGGCAGAGGAAATTCAAGCCTTGGAAAAAGTGAAAACAACTAGGAATAGAAAGTTATATATTTTCACCACTTTGCTTGAAATTGCACAAACTCTCCTTAAAACACTTCCCATCAGTATGTTATTTATTAAATTGTGAATATATAGAAAAGCATAGAAAGTCATATTTTCCACTGAATCTTAAGATAAAATGTAAAACTACATCTATTGGAAATCTCTTTTACTATTCACATGAAATGGCAAGCTAGTGATTATAGTCACTGATATCCTAGGAACTTCAAGTACCAGATAGCTGTTATTGTAAAGGAAACATTTATATGATGATTCTAATATTAGAGAGTAATGTTAAGAATGGAGTACCAGCTTTATTGAAGCACATGAGATAGTTTTTTTTTAAAGCGTTTGCCAAGAAGAGAATCAATCATCTGTTGAGTATCATAGGATCATAGTTTTAGAGCTGAAAGGGACCATAGATATAGTCCAGGGATGGGGAACCCATGGCTTCAAGGCCATCTGTGGCTCTCTAGGTCCTCAAGTGTGGCCCTTTGACCGAATCCAAACTTCACAGGACAAATTCCCTTAGTAAAACAATTTGTTCTGTGAAATTTGGATTCGGTCAAAGGGCTACACTTGAGGACTTAGAGGGCCACGTGTGGCCTTGAGGCTGTAGGTTCCTCACTCCTGATCTAGTCCAATATACTCATTTTATTTATGAAGAAACTGAGTCCCACAGAGGGCAAGTGATCAACCCAAATTCACACAAGAAGTAAGTGGCAATAGTCAAAACCAGGGCCCCTGATTCTAAATCCATTGCTCATTCCATTTTACTGCATAGCCTCTCATAAAATGTCACCATTGCAAGAGGTCTTAGAGATGATCAAATACAAATGAAAAACTTGAGACTGAGAAAGATTAAGAGACTTGCCCAGCATTACAGAAGTAGTACATCTATATTTGTAAAGTAGCTCAGAGCAACGTCTCTAATATGCATCCATTTGCTCCTTAGCCTTATTGTACTGCTGACTTCTGGGACTATTTTTATTTTCAACATAAAAAAAATCATTAATGTAGAAAGTGATATGTATGCTTATAACTTTAAGCTAGAAGAGTGAGGTTGTCAGTGGGCTTGATAAACAGTTTTAAAGAACACAGTAGCTAGAAGATCATGGAATAAATAACTGAGAACTAGATGTCACATCTCTACTGCATCTGTTTTTTATCTTCTTGTAGACACTTTGAGGAAATCTCAGAAAGAAGCTTTGTCTTTATTGGTCTATTTCATGGCACACCACAGACTTCGAAGAATTAAAATTTCAGGTCACCCAAAGGGCAATGGAAAAGCACATGGCGGTTGTGAGTAAGCTACACCATATTACAAATGAAGAATGGCTCTGGAGGAGTGGCGCCAAAGAAACCATCAGAAAGATACATGGCCCCCCAAAAAGGTGGGGCCTAACAAGGGATAACAGATGGAAAGTCCATGTGCTCCATTGGTCTCAATGAATTCAATGGCTTTAATAAAAAAAAAAGAAAAAATTTGATTTTTTAAACATAGTTGTCACTTTTTAAATGATTCCTTCCCTCCTTATCCCCTTCCCACCCTTACTCCAGCCAGGAACTCTTCTTTGTTTTTTTTCCCCCACATATAATGTTTTTTTTATTTTTGAATAATATTTTATTTTTTCCCAATTACTTGTAAAAACAAATTTTAACATTCATTTAAAATATTTTTGAGTTCCAAATTCTCTCCCTTGCTCCTTTCCCTCTTCCCTGAGAGAGCAACCAATTTGATATAGGTTATACATGTGCAATCATGCAAAAAATATTTCCATATTAGTCATGAGGAATTCTCCTTCGTAACAAAATATAGTTAAGGAAAAACAAACCAACACATTGGCCACATCTGCCTCATTCCACACTTCTAGTCAACCACCTTTTTACCAAAAGGCAGGAGACATGATTCAGCTGCCTGTCCTCTGAAGTTAGCTCATCATGGAATTGATTAGAATTCTTATGTCTTGTAATGTTGCTTTCCCTTACATTGTTGAGATCAGCGTCTAAACTGTTTTCTTGTTTTTGCTTACTTTGCTCTATATCAGTTCATACAAATCTTCTTAAGTTTTTCTGAATTCTTCATATTTCATATTTCTTATGAGGGTGATAATATTCCTCTCCATGCAATATCAAGAGGAATATAGTAAGGGTCCCCAACACTTTGGGTAGAATTTGTGCGTAGAATTTATGAGACAACATAGACAAAAGCAGAATGAAAAGGGCAGAATCAGTTGTGGTCTGTACTATTGGTGAGACTAACCACGTAGATGATATCACAGATTGATCCAAATATTGACAAAATGTTTTATACCAAAATAAGCAGGAAAAATGGTAAACAATCCAGAAGACATAAACTTCTTTACTTATTAGCCTAAGTGAAAGCTATCACTAAATGTAAATCAAGGTCATTCATGCTACGTGAGTACACCGTAATCACAGTATACATTGCTATGTCGGGAAGTGACAGTTTGAGGTCCTTAAGGAATAGCAGCCTCAAACTTGCACATATTGGATTTCTGAGCATTGAGATTGAAATACTGTTTTGGGATCAGCTGCAGTGGAATAAAGGGTTGAGTCAACTTAACCTGCAATTGGTCCATGTTGTTAGAAGCCTTCCCATTTAGCCATCCATGGCAACATCAAAATTATCACCTGATACTACCTTATTAACTATTCACTTGAAGTGATTTAGCTCTACTTTCTCAGCAATATGTACAACAGTTGGCAATGGGACAAGATTCAGTTGTTAATTTCTGTTGTTTAGAGGGTTGGACCTCCTTAATGCACAACTTCATAGAATCTGAGTTTGAGGGGACTTCGAAAGAAATCTAGTCCAGAAATATGCCTAAATAAGAATCCCCTTTATAATATACCTTGATAAGTCTTGACTTTCCTGTAAGATTTTCAGTGAGAGAGAACCCACTACTTGCATTTTACTTTTGGATAATTCTAATTGTTAGGAAGTTTTCCTTACATCAGTATAACATATCTATTGATTACTCCTACTTCTGACTTCTGGGATGACGCAGAACAAGTCTGATCTCTCTTACACCTATTAACCCTACAAATACTTGAATCCAGCTATCACTTATCCTCTAAATCTTGTCCTCCAAGGTAAATAATCCTTCGATTGATACCCATAAGTCATGAACTTAAGGCCCTTCACTATTCTAACAGTCCTCCTCTGGACACTTCATCTTGTCAATGTTTTTCCTAAAAATGTGGTGGCCAGATCTGAAAACAATACTCAACATGTGGCTTGACAATTGCTTCTTTATTCATGGACATTATGACTCTTAAAGACATTTAACATTATGTTAACTTTACCGCCCCCCCCAAACCCACACCATATCACATAGCTAATCCATATTTAGCTTGCAAGCCACTAAAATCCCCAAATAGATCTCAGTTAAACTGCTGTCTAGCTAAGCTACTAGACATGAGTTTAAGGGAAAATGTCAGGATCTCTACAGGGTATTGGTTAATTTTACAGAAATAAATTAGTAAATTAGTAAAACATTTGGCCTACCCCTTCCTCTTCCCTTTGAAAGTTCTTTTTGATTTAGAATTATATATCCCTTATGAAATCAACTGAATTTCCCCTGATCAGGGGCAGCTTCACCACTATACTCTGGAACCTGAATAATTCTTGTGATGCTAAAGGTATTGCATTGCCTTTGATCCAAAGATGAGCAGCAGATTATAGATACTCTAGTAAGGAGGAGGGTAATTACACATAGCTTATGCTGACAGGAGTAACGGGAAGAGCTCAGAGACATACAGGTCTTCTGCGCTCTTCCTCTCTTTGCTCCCTTCCTGGCCGCAGAAGAGATGGTGAAAGACCTCTCTGGCTCCTTCAACGAGTATCTTTCTCTATCTCCTTCTGTTGGTTTGGAGCTTCTACTTGGTTTTGTGGCAAGATCAACCTGACTGGGCTCAAGAGGATTTATCTCATTCTATCTTGCAAGAACATTTTATATGCTTAGAGTGAATGTTAAGAATTAAATTCTCAATTATATGCCATGTGTGTATTTCCACGTCGATACTGAGCTAGAAACATCTTTGATAGTTCATATAATTAATAGTCCTCATGAAATCCCTCTTGCCATCCTTCTCCCTCTCTATCCATCTCACATACATACATGCATACATACATCAGTGGAGTTCAGCCAGCCAAGTGTCCTATGGTCTACCTTTGCCATACTTGCTGTTCTTTACCTGTAATGCTCCATTTCCCAGCTCCATGGTTTTTTTTTTTGTTTTTGTTTTTTGTTTTTAATTGGCTGTCCATTATGCATGAAATGTTATTCTTCTTTACCTCCACCTCTTAAAATTCCCGGCTTCCTTCAAGACTTAGCTTGAACCACTTATACCATAGACCTTTCTTGCTCATATTGGCTGCTGCCACCTTCTCATGGAAGGATTCTTCATGTCTGATTTGTCTGTGTCTTGTATATACTTTTATATGTATATGTTACTTTCCTGTCTAGATTGTAAGCTCCTTGAGGGCAGCAAGCATTTCTTTTCTTCTTTCCTTTTTCTTTCTTTCCTCTTCCTTCTTCTTCATAGATGCATGCAGATTGATTGATTTACTTATTGATCCAAAGTGGATATAGAATTTTAGTGAGAGAAGTTGCCTTAACAAAATTTAAGGATGAATTCTGGATTCTTTAGCTAACAATATATCTTACAGAATGATTATTGGAATTTAATGAAAAACCCTAAGTTTACCTTAAAGCCATTTTTCCCTACCTCAGTCTAGTTTTTGCTGTAATAAAAGTACCTAAAGTAACTGAGTGGAATAGCTGCCTTCTCTTACACTCAGGTACCAGATATGGCAGAGGGTATTCTGTCATGAGGTTGTATCTTCAGAGAGATGCAGACATGGCATGATCCCCTGAAGAAGAGTTTTAGCAGAACAAAATATATGCTTCAATAGGATCCATGAATTTTGTGAATATCTATCAGTCAAGGCAGGATGGTAGTATGGCAAAAATCCTAGCCTGGAAACAAAGAGACTATGGTTCTGATAGTTTCTATTTCTATCTGTGATACCTCTGCAAGCTTCACACTCATTGGTGAGTTAAGGGGATGTATACCCCAAGCATGTGAAGACTTCCCCCAGCAGAAGATGAGAACAATTTGTTCTAACAGCCATGAAGGAGGCTGAAGCTGAAGCTATGGTGTGCTTAGAGCTTGGTCATCAAGGATGCCAAGGTCATCCAATGCATCCTGGGCCATTGCCAGTCACCTTGACTTTTGTCTTGCCTCTGGACCTTGATGACTGGAAGAGAGAGTGAGACTGCTGACTCTGTGCAACTCTGTCTCACTTAAATCCAATTCGCACACGAATCAAAACATCACCCTGTGATGTCATTGGTCCTCTTCAAAAACAACGGATGAACAGCATCTCTGCTAATTGTGTCACCTTGAGGCATTATCAAGGACTTCAGTAGCTTTATCTTTAAAATGGCTCACAGATCACACAAAGATCCACAATGACATTTTCATGGCTTCCAGGCCTTAACAGCCCAGGTCTACATTGATGGCAAGACCATTTCAAAATTCAGGATACCAATTTGAATAAAAGATTCTGAACGTGCTGGAAGAGGAGAAGAATCTTTTTCAAAATCTTTCTCTTTCATCTTCCAAGTAAGCTCTATTAAATTACTCCCCTGGCCCATTTCTGCATTTCAGATGTTCCCTTAGGTTTCCAGAATCTGCCTTCAGTGGTCTGCAGACACAAATACAAAAATCCAAGCTTGGCCAGAATCAGCAGTTGGATTTTGTGCAGGCCAGGCTCATGCTACAAAACCTCATGTTGTAGTGAGCAGATATCACAGTATAGTTGCTGACTGTTTTAAACTTTTCTGATTTTGAGTGGCTGTGGGGTGTGCTTTCCCATAAGCTTTAAAAGTGAAACAAGAAAATAGAATATTATTAACAAGAATTTAACAAAGATTGTAAGGAAAAAAGCACCACCATGCAGTCAAGAGAAAAAAAGAAGCTAGTATGCTTGACATATGTGTCTATGGTCTTTTGGTATATTAATATATAGTTGAGGTCCTCAACAAATATAAATTTCGGGAGTGTACTAGAGCTAGTTTGAACCAGCTCTTGAGAGCTAATTTTTTAAAGTTTATATGAGAATTTATACACTGGAAATCTACAAATACTATAAATCAGGGTTAGATTTACTGTTCTGTTTATTGTCTAGAAATTGATGAAGAAAAAGTTAATAATACAGAATAAACTTAAAAGTGTATCAAGCATTCATTCTTTTTTTCCCCTAGAGAGCAGGCTATTAAACATTTAATAGTATACCTTCATTTATAATTGGAAACGAGCTTGAGACAGATGCATGGTCAACTTCAACAATAATTATTGTGCTGTGTCTTCTCTTAGAATCAATCACATTTCTGAAAAAAAAAATGGGATTTCCCCATCCTGTAAAATTACTTTATGAAAATATAAGGCTAATTTTGAGAGATAACCAAACTCTCATAAAAGACTTCTTATTTAGAAGTTCTCCCTTCCCAGAGGGAGAAATAGTAAAATGTTGGACTTACTTTTGCTCATTCACAAATTAAGGGGCTTGTGTTAAATGATCTCTGAGTTCCTTTGCAGCTCTAAAATTCCATAATCTAAAATATTAAATCCTGCCAAATTAACTTCATTTCCTTTGCTGCTGTTGTTTTAAGGGTCACTGGAAAGTGATAGATCAAGGGACTGCCTAACTATAATCTAATCTAATAACAATAGCTACCGTTTATGCATCCTTTTAAGGTCTGCAAAATACTTCATATATGTTTTCTCATTTGAACCTCACAATAACGGTATGAAGTAGGTGTCATTTTTATGACCATTTTATAGATGGGGAAGCTGAGGCTGAGAGAAGTTAAGTGATTTGGCCAGGGTCCCACCTGTAGTAAATATCTGAGGCAAGATTCAAACTAAGGTCTTCCTTACTTTAAGTCCAGTGCTCTAGACAGTATAACACCTAGCTGCTTAAAAATATACTCTTTCTGGGGCAGTTAGGTGGTGCAGTGGATAGAACTCTGGCCTTGGAGTCAGAAGGACCTGAGTTCAAGTCTGACCTCAGATACATAACACTTACTAGCTGTGTGACACTTAACCCGAATTGCCTCACCAAATATATAATATATATATATATATTATATGTATATACACACATGTATACTCTTTCTATACTTTGGCAAGACAATTGACAAATGGAAAGATGTAGGCTTGATTGTTGGATAGATTTGTAGTTGTTGCTTTCGTTGTTGACCCTTTGTTTTTGTTTTTTTTTGCTTTTTTTTTTGTTTGTTTTGTTTCTTTTTTGTTTTTTTTTTGGCTAGGCAATTGGGGTTAAGTGACTTGCCCAGGGTCACACAGCTAGTAAGTGTTATGTGTCTGAGGCCAAATTTGAACTCAGGTCCTCCTGAATCCAGGGCCAGTGCTCTATCCACTGCACCTCCTAGCTGCCCCCTGATCCTTTGTTTTTGAAGAGGACCAATGACACCATAGGGTGCTATCTTGACTCTAGCATGAATTAGATTTAAGTGAGGCAGAGTTGTACAAAGTCATCAGCTTCACTCTCTCTATCATACTCATTGAAGACCAGTGGCAAGCCAAAGGCAAGACAACTGGTGATGGCCAGGATACAATAGATGATCTTGGCGTCTTCAATGTCTGACCAAGCTCTAAGCTTTCCACAGCACCTGCTTTTAGCTGCCTTCATGGCTATTGGGATAGATTGTTCTCATCTGCCCATTCTGCTGGGGGAAGTCTTCACATGCTTGGGGTAGACATCCCCCTGATTCATTGATGAATTTGAGACTGTCAGTCACCCTCAACCTGGTTTAGGCCATATACTGAAACAATTTTACCAGGGTATGGCTGCGGCACATGCTACAGCTTTTTGGAGCCACAGGTGAGAGTTGAGTGATAGGTGGACACCAAAGGTAGATGAGCAGCCCTGAAAGGGCTCAGCAAGCCTTTACCTCAGAGGTGCCAGTCCTCCCTTAATACCCCAATCACTCCAATTCATAGTTGGATAATGTAAGCTCCTTGAAGACAGGAATTATTTCATCTTTGTCTTTGTATCTCCAGGGCTGAGCACATAGTAGTAGATGCTTAATAATACTTCTTTATTGATTGATTGATAGAGTTGAACAACAATACCCAAATAGCATTAATTGAATTGGTATTGATGTCATTTCTGGAGGGAGGTTTCTCTTGCTGAATTACTGTCACAGAGCAATGGTCTAATCCTTGTCTTTTTCACATTAAAAAAATCATTGACTTTGGTGAAAGAAAAAGGATATGCTTATAAGGTTTTTACATGACACAAGTCTGGGTGGATTAGCTAATATTTGGGATATCAGAACTAAGGATTAAAAATAATTTGACAGGCTAGGAGGATGGTCTAAAATGAAATATAACATAAATGGATGTTAGGTCTAAGATGAATTGAAATTTTTTTTTACAAGTACAGGATGGAAAGATGTGGCTAAATAGCAATTTGTATGAGAAAACCTCAGAAATTTCAACTGATTGCAAAGTTGACATGAATCAAGAATGTGACAAAGCAGCTAAAAATGAACAAAATTTCATGCTATATTATAGAAGTAAACTATTCAGATCAATGGAGATAATAATGCCACTTTTATTCTGTACTGAACAGACTATATCTGTGTTTAGTTTGGGATGTCACATTTTAAGAATCCAAAGAACAGGCCCAGAAAAAAACAATATCTCTCAATCTTGAAGAACATGGCACAGTTTCAAAAGAGGTACAAATAAAGATGCTAGGGAGCTTTATCCTGGAATATACTTAGAAGGATATGATTGCTGTTTTCAAATATTTGAAGTGCTAGTATATGAAGAAGTGTTGTATTTAAACTCTATAGTTCTTGAGGGCAGAGCAATAGGTGAAAATTGCAAGGAGATTGATTCTTCAATAAGAATTTTCATGAAATTAGAGCTGTCCAAAATAAATTGGTCTTTTTCCTGAAGTTTTCATTGCTGGAAGTATTCAAACAGAGTGTAGCTGCTCCTGTCAGAGATATCACAGAAGAGATTTTATGGGTTGTTAGGGGAGACTATCTCAAAAATTCTTTTCAACAGAAAGATATGACTCTAACTATTGGTTGACTGCAATGAATGATACCGACAGTAACATTCATCTCTTACTGCTTCATTTCCAATAACTTGAGGACAATTTTGAGATTATTAAAATTGTATCATTTGTTTTATAAGAACTTTTATCTATAGCTCTATGTCATAACATTTTGAATTGCTGAATTGATGCGATGAAAAAGTTGGTGGCCAAATGCTGGAGTCTGGATAATGTGGGTTTAAATCTCAACTCTCATCCTCACTATCATTGTAACTATGGGTGAGTTACTTAGCTGACGAAACTCAATTCAGTTTCCTGAATTCTCTCTCTCTAAGAATGACACTTTTTTTTAGATCTTCCATAAACTTTAAAAAAAAAACATCTTTAACATTCATTTAAAAAAATATTGAGTTCCCAATTTTCTCTCTCCCTGTTGCTCCTCCTCCAACCATTGAGAAGGCAAGTGATATTATATTAATTATACATGTGAAATTATACAAAACATATATCTAGATTAGCTATGTTGCCAAGAAAAATAAAATAAGTGAAAAAAGTATGCTTCAATCTGTACTCAGAGTTCATCTGTTTCTGGAGTGGTTAGCATTTTTCTTCATGAGTCCTTTGGAACTGGATCATAGTCTTGATCAGAATAACTAAGCCTTCACAGTTGGTCATCCTTACAATATTGCTGTTACTATGTACGATGGTCTCCTGGTTCTGTTCACTTCATTTTGCATCAATTCATATAGATCTTCACAGGTTTTTCTAAAAGCATCTCCCTTGTCATTTCTTATAGCACAATATTAACATAACCATTGGGATTCTACATGTGAGATCCTTGTCCAGTTATCCAATGAGTAGAAATACTACTAGAGGAATTGAATCATTGAATCTTGATTTTTCTTTCTTTCTTTCTTTCTTTTTTTCTTTTCTTTTCTTTTTTTTGCTATTAAATGAAACCAGAAAAAAGAAGGATGTCACAGCTAAATGAAAGGATGGCTTATAGATTTTCCTTGGAAATGCAAATAAAGGACTTGGTAGATTTCATTTTGTTTTGTACCTTTAGGCAAGAAGAAGAAACATGATTTCATGGTATATTTGGTCATCTTGCATTTTGAGACTCACAATTAGTACTTTTATATTTTTTGCTTTTTTGGTGAGGCAATTGAGGTTAAGTGACTTGCCCAGGATCACGCAGCTAGTAAGTGTCAAGTGTCTGAGGTCATATTTGACACAATAAGTATTTTTAAAAGACTATAATGAAAATAATTTTAGCTTATGTGTCAATATCATTTCAGAGATTTGAAGAGGTAAAGGAATTCTACATAGAACTTTTTAAGATCCTCTTAATTACATCAACATATACATTGATATACTCAGTGACTTCAATGCAAATTAAAATAGGTAAGGATAGTGAGAAATATATTTGAAAACATAGATCAGGAATAAGAAATGAGAGCATCCAAAACCATACATACATATACATACATATATATTAAGTATATATGCAGGTGTATATATATATATATAAATGAATATTTTTTAAAAAAAGAATTGGAAGGCAGTGGACATCACAAATCATGAACTTGATGATATTTTAACTAGCAGAAAACTATTTGTTACTGATATGGGAGTCGTTTCTGAATTAACTGTCTATATATAATTATACAACTGTCTTGTTAAAGCAAAGATCAAAATTGGTACAAAGCTACAAGAAAAATAAAAATGACAAAAAAAGGATATGGAATATAATTAAAATGCTTCAATAATGGCCTATTTGAACAAGGTATTGATGATTAAAAACAGGATATGCGTGGAAGAAAGGATATAGACATAGATTACAATAATTTCATTAGGAACATAACCATTGTAAATCAATTGTTATCACAAAGAGACCAAATAAGTCTTTAAAAAAAGACCTTAATCATCAAACATTTGGCTTAATTGGAGGAATAATGCAACTAAGGGCAGTACCAGTTCAGAATATGAACTTGTGGTCAAAGGATATGAGTAAGCAGTTTTCAGATGAAGAAATTAAAGCCATCTATAGTCATATGAAAAAATGCTCTAAATCACTATTGATTAAAGAAATGCAAATGAAAACAACTCTGAGGTACCACATAACACCTATCAGATTGGCCAGCATGACAAAACAAGAAAATGATAAATATTGGAGAAGATGTGGGAAAATTGGAACACTAATGCATTGTTGGTGGAATTGTGAAATGATCCAACCATTTTGGAGAGCAATTTGGAACAATGCCCAAAGGGCAATAAAAATGTGCATACCCTTTGACCTAGCAATAATACTTCTAGGGCTGTATCCCAAAGAGATCATACAAACTGGAAAAGGACCGACATATACAAAAATATTTATAGAATATGAACTTGTTTACTTATAAGGAGATATAATGGAAGATTGTGAGAAATATCAACTCAAGAAATAGTGAGAAATTGTAGAAGGTAAACACAGTTTAAAGCAAGCTTGACAAGAGACCAAAATCAGCAAAGTCACCCTGAGGGGCTTTAAGGATGAGAGTGGAAGGAAAACAGAAGAAAAATAGAAAATCTCTGCAAAGATTTTTACAAGTTTTTATGAATGAATTAAAAGGCCTTTACTAGATGATTATATTTGCCAACAACTGTGTTAAGCACTGGGGATTCAAATAATAAAGCTGAAATCATTTCTACTCTCAAGGAGCTTCTAGTCTAACTGGGAAGGCAAAGCACGGAAGTTGAGCTCCGGGGCATATACAAAGGTTCTGAAGTCCTAAGCCTGCAGTGCCTAGGTGGATGGCAATTTCCAAAGTGACTCTTTGATTAACATTAGGCAAGGCATAAAATAGGGAAATATAAGCTTGCCAAAAGTGTTTGCCACTGACATGGAACAGATCCAACATAGAGTTCAGGCTGAAGAAGGATCACAAAGTCCTACAGATTCTCCTACTTGCATGAATATTTGCACTAAGCCTTAGATTAGTCTAGAGCTTCTTGGAAGAGTTATGTAGCCACTCAACAGTTTGTCATAACCATCCACATAGGAAAAATCAAGTGGATGAAGAATGTTTATTCTCCAAATTATGGCATAGATGACTTATAGAGCTCATTCATTTGTGTCTTGGGCAAACCCTGCATATGGACAACAATTCGATCTAAAATAAAACAGGAGAACAGATTGGATTGCCTTTAGGAATTACAAAGCTCCATGAATAACCCCCAACATCTCTCAGAAACTCAAGAATTATAAATATTTTGTTGTTGTTATCATATAACTGAACTATGGAATACTACAGTGTCTGAAGAATAAAAACTGAATATCCCACAGAGAGCAATAGAAAGGTTCTTTATGAATATAAGCAGGACTGAAACATAACAAGTAAGGAACTATGAATAAGAATTTGACTAGACGGGGGTAGTGAGAAGATGTATGATCAAAAAATAAAATGGGCTGATCATGAGGAGAATGCAAAGGATAATAAGTGTGTGTGTTCCACTGATATCTTCAAAATGTGAAAGCAAATTGAAGAAGGTGCCCTGAATGGTGTATTCCCTATGGTGAACTTATTGTAGAATACAGAAAAAAAAAATCCCAAAGCACAGCCAGGCAAGGGTGAGTTAACATTTACATGTTTGGAGTGAACATTCATGCTGATGATATTACATTTCCGCTTGAATATTTAAGAAATTTAGAGTTGGAAGAGACTTTAGCCACTTTGAAGTCTGACTATCTCATTTTACGTAGAAAGGTTAAGTGATTTGCCCTAGGTGACATTTCATTACTTGAGAGCAGATTTTCTTTATCAACTTTGTTTCTCCTGTGTGGCTAGATAGACCAAAATATATTGACCTGTATCAGACGTGTAGTTAAATCAGCCTCTGTTGAGTGGTTGGTTCCAAATCTATTCCTTGAGGCTCTGTAATGTTCCAGGGTTTTATGCAGCTAATTCAATGTCATATTCAAATAGAAGCACATGGAGGCCTTCATGTTCCATAAGAGGAATCATCAGATAGGTAGGATCATAGGGTCAGAGATTTACAGCAGGAAGGCCCCTTAGGGTCACCTAATGCAATACCTTCAGTCTTTTTGGTTTTTTTTGTTTTTGTTTTTTTTGGTCTAGGCAACAGAGTTAAGTGACTTGCCCAGGGACACACAGCTAATAAGTGTTATGTGTCTGAGGCTGGATTTGAACTCAGGTCCTCTTGAATCCAGGGCCAGTGTTCTATCCACTGCACCACCTAGCTACCCCTTCAGTCTTACAGATTGATTAAACTGAGCCCTAGAAGGGTTAGGTAGCCTGCTCAGTGTCTCACAGGCAGTAACCAACAGAGGGAGACTTCAAACCCAGTTCTGCTAATTCCAGGTCCAGTTGTCATTTCAAGGTACCATGCCACCATTCTTTACTAGAACAGTATTTCAAATGCAAGGTAACCAAATACCACTGCATTATATACCAAAGATGCTTTAAAGATATGAATTTCCATCTTGTCATTGAAACTGGCAGGGCAGCTAAGTGGTGCAGTGGATAGAGGGCCAGGCCTGGAGTCAAGAGGACTTAAGTTCATATATGGCCTCAGATACTAGCTGTGTTACCCCGGGCAAGTCATTTAACCTTGTATGCCTCAGGTTCCTCATCTGTAAAATGGGCTGGAGAAGGAAATGGCAAGCCACTCTAGTATCTCTGTCAAAAAAAACAACAACTCCCAAAACAAGGAAACTCTAAATAGGGTCACGAAAAGTCAGACTCTGACTGAAATGAACGAACAACAACAATAACATGAAACTGGCATCCATTGTGTCAATAAAATTGGAGCTTGGGCCCCCATTTAGATGGAGTCTTGAGAATTCTTTCAAGAAATAACCAGTGAATATGGAAAATCACAGCTACATTGTTCTGTTCTTTGACTTTCGCTAGGACACTTATTTTGCATAATTCTTTCCATTGAGCAGATTGAGTTCTACCATTTCCGGGAGAAAAATGAATTGCTGACTCAGTTAAAAAAGTTAAGAACAGAAGTTGGTTCTGCGACTTAGCTTTCCTGGTAGAAATTATGAATTACCTCTATAAACAGAAGACATTTTTACAAAGCAAAAACTGCTTCAGAAATCACCAAGATGGTATATTCTTTTAAGTCAAAACTCTAATTGTTCACTAGAGCCTGCCCTCAGAAGAACTTGAACCATTTTGTAATCCTACTCAAAAAATTTTAAAAAGAACATTAATCTACACTCACAGAGCCTGACTCAGATTCTGTAGCACTGCCTTAATCACGCTGCTCACCTTTTGAAAATTTCAAAGCTGGGAAAAGAAAACAAAAGAAAACAATACCTTTCTCTTTATTCACCCATTCTCTACCTTAGACAAAGCCAGGCAGGAAAGTCCTCCTCTGCCCCTCATATAATTGGAAATGACATGTTCACAATCATTCAGGAGAGCAAAATTTTATGAATGATTTGAGTAGTTGCCTTCCCATGGGTTAAAAAAAGTTTTGAGGATTGCAGTTCTCTTGCTGCTATTGAAGTCACCTCAGCCACAGTCCAACAGATGGCAAGATCCCCTTGAAAAAGCACCTTGACTAGGGTTCCTTGAATGAAAGGGTTGCCATCATAATTATTTTTAATTTTTTTTCCAACTTTGGGTAGAAGTTGCAAAGAGTCAAACTTACTCTGATGTGAAGGAAGAAACAAATAATCAAATAAGCAGCTTCCTGACCATTAGAGCAGTGGTTCTCAATGTGTGGTCCAGGGACCCCTGGGGATTCCCAAAACCTTTTCAAGAGGTCTGTAAGGTCAAAACTATTTTTCTAATAATACCAAGATGTTTTAATTTCGAGTGTGGTAAATATTGACACCTACAACCCATGTAAACAAAAGTTGTTTGGGGGCCCTCAAATTTTGAGCGTAAAGAGTTCTTGAGATCAGAAAGTTTGAGGACTGAGACATTTTGAGGAGAATGAGCTGCCTTACAAGGTCAGTGTTTCCTGCTCATTGGAAGTCTTCAAGCTGAGCCTGAGAGTTTGGGTCCCATACATAGAACAACTGATTTGTATTATTTATAGGTTGAACTAGATGGCCTCTGAGATCCCTTTAGGTTTTGAGATTGTTTGGTTCTATGATCCCTAGGCACCATCACAATCCAACAGTACACTGGTTGTTGGCATTCTGGCATGTGACAAAAAGATTACAAGATTTCTATAACCTTGAAGAGTTGAATACTGTTGTCTAAGGAGAAGACTACACTCATCGTCATAAATCAAACAAAGCCACCAACAAAAAGGTTCATACTTATTTTTTTCTTTAAACGGTATTTTATTTTTTCTCACAATTCCACATCAAGAACATTTTTAGCATTCATTTTTTACAAGATTTTGAGTTCCAAATTTTTCTCCCTCCCTCTCTTCCTCTCCTCCCCTCTTCTGAAAATGGCAGGCAGTTGGTTCACACTTCTTTTGAAGTCAGGAAGACTTGGCTTCAAAGCCTGCCTCAGTCACTTTACTAGCTGTGTGACCCTGGGCAAGCCACTTAAACACTCTGAACTTCAGTTTCTTCAATTATAAAATGGGAATAATAATAGCACTTAGACAGTTAATACTGTAGTAGATCCAAAGACAGCTATGTGATATAGTGGTTAGAGTGCAGGGCATTGAGTCAGGAAGACCTGAGTTTAAATCTAGCCTCAGATACCTGGCGGGATTGTTGCCAAGATCAAATCAAATGAGTTAATATATGGAAAGTGTTTTGTAAACCTTAAAGTTCTATATAGACATGAGTCATTATTATTATAGCCTAAACTTTCTTCGTTCTCTGGATGTAGAGAGATGGAGTTTGGCACCCAATAATAATAGTCCTGGTTTAAGTACTGTTTCAAAGTTTGCGAAGTGGTTCCCCCAGCCCCCGTAATAACACTGTGAGAAAGATAGGGCAAGTATTGTGTACCTCAGTTTATAGATGAGGAAGTCAAGGTTCAATGACTTACCCAAGGTCACAGTTAGCAAACTGGCAGTTTGGACTTGAAGCTATTGTTTCAAGTAAACATAAGGGTCTTTCTCCCACACTGTTCTACAGACTCATTTAATCCTATTAGAACTAGAAATGCTGACAATTGTTTTTTGAATCCTATGTTAGCAGTTGGTATTGAAGGAATGGCTATGTGCTGCCTCCTTTGGAGAGCTGCAAGGCAGTTGAGCAATAAACCATGCCATTCCTATATTCTTCTTGTTCAACCCTGTCGCTTCTGGGGCAGTATTTGAACATGCCCCACCAAAGATCTCACCCCCCACCCCTGGTGTTTTTATGTTTACTGATATTTCCTTTTTCAGGATGTCCGCTCTGCTTGTCTTCCCGCATGATGGCATACAGATGTTCCCAGAAGCATATCTGCATGGATTTACTGGGACCAGGATGCTGAGAAGGCTGGGGATGGGGAGTGGTGGTGAAGGGGAGGGAACCCAGGGGGCTTGTCAGCACCAAAGGGAGGACATGGCTGTCTACTGGGGCCCAAACTAATAAGATAGCTCAGGGATAAAGCTATGTAAGCAATCCCTTCCTGTGCCCTTTTACTTTCTCAAGGGGATCTTGCCATCTGTTGGACTGTGGCTGAGGTGGTTTCATCATCAGCAGGAGAACTCAAGCTTCTCCACCGAGCTGACAAGCTGGATACTTCAAGTGCACCAGGAGGGCTCTGACAATATAATTCCCTGTGACAAGACTAGCCAGTTAAAAAACCAATGCTGAAACAGTGTGTGGTGGAGCCAGGGGAGGTGAATGTAGCTAGGAGCTGGCTGTGTTGGGCTGTTTTGGCTCCAAGTACATCAGAGAGGTATTCGTTTGGGGAAGTGATCCAAAGGAATCTTTCCCTGTCTCTGAAAGCTTTCTGAAGAGGACTGGGAGGTGGAGATGGGGTGGGGCGAAGAGGGGAGACAATTTACAAATTTATGTTTAATAATCTATGGTGATTGGTACTATGGAGATTTATCAGGTAAGTCAATAAAGAAGGGAAGGACAGAGGTCCATCCCTCATTTCACTACATCATTATCTTCCTGGATGAGGTTATCTGACTCATTCATTCATTCATTCTCAACAAGTATTTAAGTACTAATTGCAGTCCAGACAGTGCTGTAAATTGATCCAAAGACAGTTATTACTGTAGTAAATTCAAAGACTGCTACGTGATATAGTGATTAGAGTGCAGAGTATTGAGTCAGGAAGACCTGAGTTTAAATCTAACCTCAGATACTTACTAGCTGTGTGACCCTAGGCAAGTCACTTAACCTCTGTTTGCTTCCATTTCCTCACCTGGAGATAATAATAGCACCTACCTCTCTGGGCTGTTATGAGGATCAAATGAGAATAATTATAAAATGCTTAGTATAGTGCTTGGCACATAATAAGTGCTATATAGCTATTGGCTATTATTATTATAAAACAAAACTAAGTCTTGCCCCTAAGAAGCTTACACCCTACTGGAGGAAATCAGCATGTATGCATAGTATTAAATACAAAATATATACATAATAAAAGCAAAGTTCCTTCAGGGTTGGAGGGGAGAGCACCAGCCACTGGAATGATATAGTTCAATCCTTAGCTAAGAGCTATTGTTTTAAAAGTTTCTTATTTGGTTATTTGGAGCTCAGAAAAGAAATTCTTTTCAAAATGATACTACATTTTTTAAATGGTAAGGCCTCATTTAATCTACCATATTCCTGAAGCATCTTGTAATACAATGTTCCATAGAGCAAATTGTACTGTGGAACCTTAATGTCAAATATTGTTGTAGCGAGCTGTTCAGAGTACCAACTTTTGACTTCAGGGGCACATCTCTTTACCCTTTCTTACCTTGCAGTGGGATGAAGGATGTCCTTCACTGATGAGGAGAAGTGGGGACATACTCTCTCCAAATGTAAGACTTGGAAAGTACCTGTACTGCTCTTTGGGGGAGGAGTTCCAGTATGACTGAAGGTGAAGCAGGTCTAGAGACAGGTCTGGAGCTCCTGTGGTATCAGAGATTATGAGGGGATATACCTTGAAAATATATCTGGGTACAAGTACATTCCCTGCTCACTCCTTACCCCCACATTTCCCCCTCCCTCCTTTGGAGGTTCATTCCGTATCATTTCCTATCCAATTATACTACCTTCTGTCTGTAACTAGCTTGTCTCTCTCTCTCTCTCTCAATCAACAAACATTTATTAGGTACTTACTGTGTGCTAAGCAATGTGCCTGCAAACATAAAAATGGAATAGTGTGTATGTGTGTGTGTGTATGGATACACACACATACATATACACACTATATGCACACACACATATGTATATATATATATATTTTTTTTTCAGTTGTTTCTCTTAGCTTCCAAATATAAGAAGGCAACTCTCTCCTCTTCTTTGCAGAGGTAGAAGGTCATGTGTTTCAAACATTGTATAAAAGGTTTGATTTTTTAATGTCCTGTGGAACAAGGTAGGAAGATATGATAGGGAGAATGACAGCTCAGCCATAGGATAGCTGGGGGACATAAGGACCATTTTGAAGTGTGACCACCATGTGAGAGACATCAGATTTCTTCTACTTGGCTCTAGGGGTTAGGACAGAAACAATGAGTGGAAGTTGCAGAGGCAAATTTCAGCTTGATCTAAGAAAAACCTTGACAACTAGAGGGATTCAAAAGGGGGATGGGCAGCCTTATGAGACAGTGAGTTCTCTAAAATCTTTAAGTAAGTTTTGAATGAGTCCTTGCTGCAGAGAGGGATGCTCAGTCAGATAAAGGCTGTGTTAAATTGCCTCTGTGGCTCCTTCCTGATATGAGATTCTGTGATGATGATTGCAGAATCCCTTTGAGGTATCCTTTTTATTTTAATCTGTTTTTTAAATCCTTTTAAAGTTACTAGTAATTTTCTTTACATCACTTACATTTCCCAATGTATCTATTCTCTATCTTCTCACAAATAGTTGTCTCTCATAACAAGAAATTTAAAAAGAAGAAACAACAACAACAAAAAACATTCAGCAAAACTAACCAACATTGCCCTCTCCCCCTCCCTCCAAATCTAACATTATCTGCAACATTTCATACCCTTAATCCTCCACCTCTGCAGGGGATTGAGGGTGGTGTTTCCTCATATTTAGCAATGAGGTGGCATGGTGTGTGGAGTTAGGAGTCAGGAGTCAGCCTTACAGTCGGGAAGACCTGAGTTTGAATCCTGTCTCAGGACACTTACTAGCTGTGTGACCCCAGGCAAGGCTTCCTTAACCTGAATTTTCTTCTCTGTAAAGTAGTGATAATAATAGCATTTACTTCACAGACTTGTTATGAATATCAAGTAAGATAATTTATGCAAAGTGCTATATGAATATTAGCTACTATTTTTACTCTAAACTTTGCTTGTTTTGTCATTGTCATAGTTCCATTTATGTTGTTGTAATCATTAATAATTTTGGAACTATTGATCTGGAGCTCATGAATTTAAAAATTTAAGAATTTAAAAAAACTAGATAACTGTATTGCAATATAATTCATTTCCTTTGTAATCCCATACATTTTATTTCATGCTTTTAAAAATATTATTCTGAGAAGGGGTCATAAGCTTCTTTGGATAACCAAAGTGGTCTAGGACACAAGAAAAATTAGGAACTCCTAATTATTTTCCTGGTTCTGCTTATTTTCTTTATATTAGTTCATATAAGTCTGTCTTTGCTTCTTTGTATTCACCATATTATTTCTTGTGGCACAGTAATGTTTTAGTACATTTAGTACATTTAGTACATTTTTGTATCTCAGTGTTTGGTGCTATTCCCCAATCAATGGCATCTCCTTTTCTTTGCCATCACAAAACTGCTACTGTAAATATTTTAGGATATAAAGGCACTTTTGCCTTCTCATTGAATTCCTTGAAGTATATGCCTACCAGTAGCAAACTCTGGGTCAAAAGGTTTGGACACTTTAGTCACTTTCTTCACATGATTCCAAACGATTTTTCAGAATGGTTATTCCAATTCACAGCTCGACAAACACCGTATTTGGGTGCTGGTCTTTTCAAAATCCCTTTTACCTTGATTATTCTCATGTTTGCCAATGCGTGTGAGGTGAAATTTCAGCATAGTTTAGATTTTCATTTCTTGCATGTTAGTGATTTGTAGTATTCTTTAATAAGGCTGTCAATATTCTGTAATTCTTTTGAGAACTATTTCTTTAAATCTGTTGGCCACACGCACCCATTGGAGAATGACTTTTGGTCATGTATTTCTGGTGGTTGTTTCTCTATCTTGGATATCAAATCTTTCTAAGTTTCCTAACATTAAAAAAAGTGTGTGTTTTTTAAGGGAAGTAAGAAAAAGATAAAAAGTCCTATCTTATGGCAAACTCTCCTTCAACTCCCCCCACTTCCCCACCAGTCCTTTATTCACTTGGATCCTCCTCATAAGTCCTTTAAGTGTCTGTTCAGGCACAATCTTCTTGATAAAGTCTTCATCTGTCTCCCCAGTTAGTGTTCTCTCTGTCTCTTTCTCTCTCTCTGTCTCTGTCTCTATGTCTCTGTCTCTCTGTGTCTTTCTCTCTGTCTGTCTGTCTCTCTCTGTCTCTGTCTCTGTCTCTGTCTGTCTGTCTCTCAGAATTTGAATTGGAAGAAACTCCAGAAACCACCCATTCCTGAACATCTAATCCATAGAATCCCCTTTAAAAACATATTTGACAACTTATCATTCATCTTTTGCTTGAGGAGCTTCCACTGAAGGGGAAATCCATTGTTTCCTGGAGCAACCTGTCCAACTTTTGCATAGTTCTAACTGTTCGGAATTTTTCCTGCTAATCAAGATGAAATTTGCTTCTCTGTAACTTTCACCCATTGTTCCTACTTCTCCACTTTATGAGGCCAAACAAAACATGCCTCATCTTTCCCCCATGGGCCAGTCTTTCACGTACGCGAAGACAGCTATCTTGGCCCCTCTGAGCCTTCTCTTCTTCAGGTTGAATATTCCCAGTTCCTTCAACCAAGTCACGCATTCTTCCATGCTCCTCAAATTACTCTGTATTTAAATGCCTGTGTACATATTGTCACTCTTCAATATAATGTAAGTTCTTTGATGGCAGGAACTAAAAATAGTTTTATAAAATAGCTTTATCTTAAATTTTTGAAAATTTTTTTTAGTGTGAACTAAACAATTATTAAAACCACAGACACGGAGAGCAAGAAAGGTTTGTATAAGAAACTCTGAACTGTTGTTAAGTACACTTTGTTTTTAAAGGAATACATTTATTTGTGGTGTGTGTGTGTGTGTGTGTGTGTGTGTGTGTGTGTGTGTGTTTCATGGAGGACTGGCCAATGATGGTCCTTAGAACACTACCAATTTTGTCCTTCCTGGTGGGTTATACAGAGCATGAACAGATATTCCCTTCCTGGTTCAAATCTAATTCATGGAACTTTGGAATCCTGCTTTCAGCCATGTGTGACTAAGGGGCTGGTACTGTGAGATGATTTTAGTTTGAATCGCTTCTATTCATCTGCTTTCCTATTAGTAGTGGAATTGCAGTGATTTTCCTATAGGAGTGAATGCAGTCCTGAGCATCAGTAACTAGATTTCTTATTGATAAGATCTCTTTTTGCAAGAGTACAGTCCAACTGTACTCCCAATCATCTCCCTTTGTATTCTCAACCTCTTATTTATTTGTCTGTTAGTGTTGCTTAGAACAGCAGCCAAAACAATGACCTTGCACTGGGCTGAGCTCAGAGCGTGGAACTGAAGGGAACTTTAGAGAATGATTGGTCCAACCCCCTCATTTTATAGATGAAGACATTGAGAGCCAGAGAGGTGCAAGGAACTTGTCCTAAATAGGACACATTGTTTACTAGAATAAATTGAGATACTTTTAATGGTCCCTCCCCTCTTCATTCAAAGCCAGAAAGCTTCATTGAATTAATAGTCAATGAACTTGAAGTCCACACATTGAAATTTTGTTTGATACCCCAAACCTGTTGATGCATAAGAATCCCTTTATCCTTTGATATAGCTATTAGCTAATATTATTAATAGATGAAAAAATCCAAATGATTTCAATGTATTTTTAAAGATCATAAAAAACTCATGACAATCACTGCTTCAAAAAAATGGCTTTGTGATTCTCTGAAACCCTAGGGGTATGAGAGTCTCATGTCTGTTTACTGATGGGCTATATAATCAACTCAATGTCCTCTTATGCTTTAATTTCTATAACTGAGAAGGTTGCAATGGTCATAATTATTCCTAGGATGTCAGAGAAAATAATAAAATGCATCAAAATAATATTACCATTGGGAAGGCCCTCTTGTTCAAGGAAGTCAAACAACTTTAAAAATTAGGCATCATTGTTTTGGGTTGTGAAGTCACATCCAGGTCATTGTACTTTTCATTACTGGGTTAAGGCTGGCTCTAGAATCCTTCAAGAAGTTCTCAGCCTTTAAAGCATGATGCAATGGAGACCAGCCAAGATGGTGGAATAGAAGGAAGCAATAAAAACCAGTCAACTGTTCTACTAAGTCTAAACATACTATGTCTACAGCATTCCCCTGATCTACTAGTCTAGTTTCCTTGTCAAAAAGGTCAAATCTTGGTGTGAACTGTTCTTGGGGCCATGCTTTTTAGTGATCATTAATTTACTTTCTAAGAGCTAAAAACCATCCCTTTAATATATTCTAGAATTTTGCCATGAATAGAAATCAAGCTCACAGAATTGATCATAAAATGGCATTTCATTGTTATTCTAAAACTGATCCTTCTTCCAAGAGTGGAAAATGTTGTCAGGCTCTTTTCTTAATTGTACTTCTATCTAAACTTCTCAGTTGTTCTTTAGTTAGATTAAATCTTAATCAATAATCCCTTTGGGCCACCAGTTAGTAAAACAGTACCTTCTTCATAGTAGGTGCTTAATAAACATTTCCTTAATTATTGGGTTGAGCTATTGTCTAAGATGACAGTTGTTTGATTTGGAAACACAACTCTTTTTTTTTTAATATACATTTGTAAGTAAGGAGACAGTTGTTTTTTAAACGTGCCCAATACGAATTTCACAATCTCTTCTTGCTACTGTGTTATTTCCATGATGATGGAGTTTTATAAACATGTAGTAACACTGTTTGATAGCAATAGAAACATGAATCAGGGCTGCTATTGCCCACACTGAAGTGGTTGGCTGCCCACACATATTTTCCCCCTACTCTCTTCTCTTTCTAACTACATTCTACTTTCTGTTACCATGTCACATTCTGTTATAGTTAAAATGACCAATTTAGATTTAAATATGACCCTCAATTAGAAGTTTATGATTTCCCAAGTAATATTTGTCTCTTATGCATACTATGTTCATTAATATTTTTCAATCCTGATTATAGTGTGTTATGCTAAAATCCTACTCTAATGTCTCATTGCAGTGTGAAGATAACCCTGTATTCTCAAAGTCTAGGCCAGTGGGAGTTCTGGCAAGTCAACTAAACTGGAAAGACTTCAAAGATAAACTTGGTAATCAACTATTTGTCATCTGAAAACTAGACTAACTAATCTTTCTTTTCCTTCCTTCTTTCCTTCGTTCCTTCTTTCCTCTTTCTTTTTTCTTCCTTTCTTCCTTCCTTTCTTCCTTCCTTCCTTCCTTCCTTCCTTCCTTCCTTCCTTCCTTTCTTTCTTTCTTTCTTTCTTTCTTTCTTTCTTTCTTTCTTTCTT
>NW_020954562.1:4539044-4588705 GCF_900497805.2 Vombatus ursinus
CTTTCTTTCTTTCTTTCTTTCTTTCTTTCTTTCTTTCTTTCTTTCTTTCTTTCTTTCTTTCTTTCTTTCTTTCTTTCTTTCTTTCTTTCTTTCTTTCCACATGAGCATAAAGTAATAATAGAAGTCATCTTGTACAATCACCTCATTTTATATATGAGGAAGCTCAGGCTTCAAGGGCCAAAATAATTTCCCCCAAATCACACACAATTTAATTAACTGAACTGAGATTTGAACCCAGTTTCTTTAACTGTAGCTCTAGTGGGCACTGGAAAACATAAATTCTTTGAGGGCAATATAAAGCATAAACTGTTTGTATTTGGATGCTCGTGTGATTTCATGGGTATAAGAGATTCCTAATGGGTGGTAGTGGTGGTGGTGGTGGTGGAGCCAAGATATCAGAGAAAAGGCAGCTACTCTCGTGAGCTCTCCCTAAAACCCCTCTGAGCACCTTTAAATAATGCCATAAAAAATTCCTGGAGGAGCAGAATCCACAAAAGGATGGGGTGAAATAATTTTCTAGCCCAAGACAACTTAGAAGGTCAGCAGGAAAGGTCTGTTGCAGCTGGGTTAGAGTGGAGCACAGTCCAGTGCAGGGCAAGTTAGCAGAGACCTAGATCCAGCAAACCAGGAGCAGGCCTTGGGAGCCACTGAAGCAGCCGCAGCAGGGGCTGCTTCCAGAATTCTCAGCCCACAGACAGTAAGGGGGTTGAACAATTGGTCAGAAAGCGATCACAGGGATCTCTTTGCTAGCACCGATGCAGGACTCTGTTTTTCTGCCCGCACTCAGATCCTAGTGACAGTCCTGGGTGGTAATACCAGGGTGAGGAGGAGCACTAGCATACCACAGCTTGTGGCCACAAGTTCCAGGGCAAAAAAGCATGCTTGTAGTCACTCATAGACCAGAGTACAGGTCAGAGGGTAGTCATCTGTCCTTAGATCATACTACCTTGGAAGAATGAAACCTTGAAAGCTGAAAACAGCTTTACAAAATCCCTGAAGCTTAGGACAGTGCACCCTTCACTGTGGAAGCAGAACCCTACTTTAACAAACATTAAAAGACTGGGAAAATGAGCAAACAACAGAAAAAAATTCTGACCATGGAAAGTTACCATGGTGACAAGGAAGCTCAAAACACACACTCAGAAGATAACAAAGTCAAAGCTTCTACATCTATAGTCTTCAAAAAAAAATAAATTGATGTCAGGCCACAGAAGAGCTCAAAAAGGATTTTGAAAATCAAGGACGAGAGGTAGAGAGAAAATTAAGAAGAGAAATGAGAGTGATGAAGAAAATCACAAAAAAAATGTTAACAGTTTGGTAAAGGAGACACACAAAAAAAATACTGTAGAAAATAACAGCTTAAAAAATCAAACTAGGACAAATGGTAAAAAAGGGTCCAAAAAGCCACTGAAGAGAAGAATGCCTTGAAAAGCAGAATTAGCTAAATGGAAAAAGAAGCACAAAGATTCACTGAAAAAAAAACTCCCTAAAAAGTAGAATTGGACAAATGGAAAAGGAGGTACAAAAGCTCACTGAAGAAAATAATCCCTCAAAATTAGAATTGAGTGAATGGAAGCTAATGACTTTGTGAGACATCAGGAAACAATAAAACAAAACCAAAAGAATGAAAAAAAATAGAAGAAATATCTCATTGGAAAAGCAACTGACCTGAAAAATAGATCCAGGAGAAATAATTTAAAAATTATTGGACTACCTGAAAGTCTTGATCAGGAAAAGAGCTTATACAACTTTCAAGAAATTATCAAGGAAAAATGCCCTGATATTCTAGAACCCGAGGGTAAAATAGAAATTGAAAGAATCCACTGATCACCTCCTGAAAGAGATCCCAAAATGAAAACTCCCAGGAATATTATAACCAACTTCCAGAGCTTCCAGGTCAAGGAGAAAATATTGCAAGCATCCATTAAGAAACAATTTGAGTATCGTGGAGCCATAGTCATGATAACATAAGATTTAGCAGCTTTGACATTAAAGGATCAGAGAGTTTAGAATATTATATTCTGGAGGGTAAAGGAGCTAGGATTACACCAAGAATAGTATAATCCTTCAGGGGGAAAATGGATATTCAATGAAATAGAGAACTTTCAAGAATTCTTGATTAAAAGAACAGATCTGAATAGAAAACTTGACTTTTAAATATAAGACTCAAGAGAAGCATGAAAAGATAAACAGGAAAGGGAAATCACAAGGGGCTTAACAAGGTTAAACTGTTTATATTTCTACATGGGAAGATGATACTTGTTACTTCTAAGAAATTTCTCATTATTAGGACAGTTAGAAAGCATATACATAGACAAAGGGCATAGGTATGAGTTGAATATAAAGCAATGATATCTAAAAAATAAAATTAAAGAATAAGAGAGGAATGTACTGAGAGAAAAGGAAAGAAAGAGGTAGAATGGGATAAATTATCTCACATAAAAAAGGCAAGGAAAAGCTTTTACAGTGGAGGGCAAGAGGAGAAATGTGTTTGTGTGGGGAATGAATGAACTTTACTCTCATCAGAATTGGCTCAAAGAGGTGTGAAGGGAATAACATACACACTCAATTGGGTATAGGAATCTATCTTACCCTACAGGAAAGTAGGAGGGGGAAGAGGTTAAAAGAAAGGGAGTTGTGATAGAAGGGAGGGCAGACTGGGGTTGGGGTAGTCAGAAGCAAAACACTTTTGAGGAGGGGCAGGATAAAAGGAGAGAGAGAACAGAATACATGGGATGGGAAATAAGATAGAGGGAAATACAGTTAGCAAAAGTAACTGTGAAAAAAATTTGAAGCAAGTTTCAAAACATATAGTAAACTGAGTCAAATTTATAAAAATCAAAGCCATTACCCAGTTGATAAATGATAAAAATGTGAATAATTTTCAGATGAAGTAATCAAAACTATCTATAGCCATATAAAAATGCTCTAACTCACTATTGATTGGAAAAATGCAAATTAAAAACAATTCTGAGGTGCTACCTCATGAACCTATTAGATTGCCTAATAGGACAGAAAAGGAAAATGACCAACGTTGGAGGGGATATGGGAAAAATGAGACACTACTGCGGTGTTGGCTGAGTTGTAAACTGATTCAACTATTCTGAAGAGCAATTTGGAACTATACTCAAAGGGTGTAAAACCATGCATACCCTTTGACCTAGCAATACCAGTAGTAGGTCTGATCCCAAAAGAGATAGAAAACAAAAAGGAAAAGTTCCTGTATGTACAAAGATACTTACAGCAGCTCTTTTCTAGTGGCAAAGAATTGGAAATTGAGGGGATACCCATCAATTAGGGAATGACTGAACAAGTTGTGGTATGTGATTGTGTTGGAATACTATTGTGCTATAGGAAATTATGAGCAGGGTGCTCTCAGAAAAACTTGGAAAGACTTATATGAGCTGCTGCAAAGTGAAATGTACTATGTACAAAGTAATAGCAATATTATGCAATGATCAGCTGTCAATGACCTAGCTATTTTCAGCAATACAATGATCCAAGACAACTCTGAAGAGCTTACGATGAAAAATGCTCTCTATACCCAGAAAAAGAAGTGATGGTATCTGAATAAAGATTGAAACATACTTTTTTTACTTTATTTTTCTTGAGTTTCTTTTTTTTGACTGTTTTCTTTCACAACATGACTAATATGAAAATATTTTGCATGACTACAAATGCATAACCTATATTGAATTGCTTGCCTTCTCAGTGAGGAGGGATTGGCGGGGAGGAAGGGAGAGAATTTGGAACTCAAAGTTTAAAAATGAATATGAAATATTGTTTTTACACGTAACTGGGGAAAATGAAAAAAAAAACTAAATAAATTTTTAAAAAAGAAAAAAAAAATTTGATATGGAAATTCCTTCTGTTGATGTAGATCAGTAGTCTGTTTATAACTTAAGAGTTTTAAAAGTTGACTGGGGCCCTGAGTGGTTAAGTGATTTAATCATGGTCACAGAACTAGTATGTATCAGAGACAGATCTTGAACCTCCTATATCTCCCTGATTCCAAGCTAGCCCCTACTAACCACTCTGTGCCGCCTTGTTCACAGTACGTGCTTTAATAATGTTTATTGGATTGGATTTTGCTGTATTTTTACTTTACCATGATACCTCTGAATCTTTTGTATACAGAGAAATGTTACAAAAATATAATTAAAGAAAGTATGTTAGTTTGTTGATAATGAGAAATTAACCTCAAGGTACCCCCCTACCCCAACTCTCTAACACTATAAATTTCCAAATACTTGCTGATTGGTATTGGTAGGAATTTCCACACAAGGAGTTCCTAATATGGGTAAACTCATAGGTCTGGTCAAAAATTAAAAACAATAAAATAATATAAAAAACTTTATCTTTTCATTTCCTGACCTGATAATCTGAATCCTTCAGTTATAAAAATTCATTGTTAGAATTTCTCAAATTTTTCCTTTTTTTCTGAAGAAAACTATATCAATGTAGTTTAGTTCAATATCAAGTATTTAGTTATCCTAAATATATAATAGAATTAAAACTATGGTGGAAAATCTCCTTTTCTTATTAGACTCCTGAAAAATCCCATATTCAGTTCTATCTGTTTCTAATTTGTCTTTCTGCAAAGGAGTGCCAAGGAGTTACTCTCTTTTTTCCCTTCTTTCAGAAATTTAGAGTCTAACCAGGCCAGAATCCTAGGCCCAGTTTGAACTTTTTTTCCTCAGGTCCCTAGTCAATAAATTTGATTACTTCACCAATCCTCCCCAGCCACCAGGCCACAAACCAGGTTGAGCCAATACCTCTCCTTTACTCCCTGTTCTCTCTAGACCACCAGGGTTCTAGTTTGTATTTTTAAACCTGGGTTAAATTGTGGCATAACCACAAACCATTGTATGCTATTAACAGCGGGGCTCCAATGAATGACTGACAAACAAACTCTGAGTGCACGAAGCCGGTTTCTCTCAATGGTAAACACATGTTATTAATGGAACGTTTCTTTCCAATGGTCGCAAGCAATCTGAGGTATATCCTGATTGACAAGTCTGTATTTTGTTATATGGCTCAAAACCAGAATATATATGTATATATATGTATATGTATATATGTGTGCATATACACAACATACACATATATATGCATACATGTATATGTGTATGTAAATACGTGTATATAAAATACATTTTATTATACATGTAATATGCACCTAAAATATTATACACTTAAAGCTTTATTAGAAAAATGTATTTCATTGAGGCACAGAGTTTTGCACAGGTCAGGATTCAGCAATAAAATTCCACTCCCCAAACTTGAAGAACATTGTAATATTTTTCATCATCTTGTATGAGATATCATGGTTACTGCATCTTCTCTAATATGATTTGGATAGGGTTAAAATCATCTCATGGATTTAGCCTAAAGGAAGAGCTTCCTAGATTCCAAAAGGCATATTTATTACATGGGATAATAATTACAGTCATTGACATTTATGTAGTTATTTAAGAATGCAGTGTGGCATAGGGGAAAGAATGTTGGGCTTGACGTAAGCAGATCTGGGTTCAAATCCTAGCTTTCCCATTTATCCCTCTGGCAATGTCAGCCAAATCACTCAATTTCTCTTTAACCTTGCCTGGAAAATGAAGGCAATAGATTAGGTCATCTCTAATATCTCATTCAGGGCAAAGTCCATGGTCCTATTAAAGGTTTACAAAGTTCTCTTACATATATTTTCTTTTTTTTAATCTTATTTTTAATGTTAAATTGTGAGCTCCTTGAGAGCAGGGGCTGTTTTTTCTTTCTTTTTATCCCCAACACTTAGCACAGTGCCTGATACATAGTAGAAACTTAATAAATGCTTCTTAACTAACTAATAACTTCATTTTTATATCACTTTATTTCTCAATTTATCCACCCCCCCCACTTATCAAGCCATCTCTTGTAGCAAAGAATTAATAACAAAGGGAAAAAAAGCTATTCAACAACTCATTAACTGTGTCTGACAGTGTGTACAGTGTTCAATACCCCTAACCCCCCAGCTCTGCAAAGAAGTGAGGGAGGTACATTTCCTTAGCCTTTCTTTGAGGTCAACTTGGACACTCTGATTATACAACATTATACATTTTCTCATTTACTCTGCACAATCACCCTGGGACATATTATCTGGGATTATTATCTTGATTTTATAGCACAGGAAATTGAAGCTTTCAGAGTTTCAGTAACTTGTCTTTCATCGCATGACTAGTGAGTATCAGAGGAAAGTGTTGAACCCAGGAATCTTCTGAATTCATGTCCAACTCTTTTTTCATTACACCACACTAATACTATAGAAGGAATCAGGTGATAGTTTTATCTGCCACTCTAAGGTCTATATTCTGATTCTTTAGAGAGGATCCTTCACGCTAGATGGGTTGCTAAATAAGGATCAGTTACTTTTTATGCTGACCTTTACCAAAAGTCGGTGCTTAGCAAAGGGCTTGGCAAATAGTAGGTACATAATAAATGCTAATTAACATTGACTGACAAAAAGCATGATGGTAGTAACCTGAGCATTTTCTTATATGTCTGTTATTGATCAGTAAGTTTTGATACTTAGTACTGAAATAGACAGTGATTCCTTTGTGTGATTTTTCAAACTCCTGTTTACCATAATGGTAGGGCAAACCCCAAACCACTGAGCACCACTGCCGTGGCATCTTAGATGTCTCTGAAACATTCCAGGATTCTGGACCACCAAACTTGAGCCCACGATGGTTGCATTTAGTTTGATCAAATTGGGCAGTGCTGCTTCAAGCTGGTTTGCATTTCTTCTCCCCCAACCTCCTCTAGAGAAACCAGCAACTTACACAAGAACAATATACTGTGAAATAATCTATTCTTTGCTGTTCATTTGAAATGTGAATTTTGTGCCTGGGGGCTAAGTAGGGGGGAATGACAACAAGAAACAGGGACAAACTTTTGATTTAAGGAGAGAAGTTTATTTCCTAAGAACTAGTAGCAAGTGACACCAAGGGAACAAATGTACACATGCACTCGCGCGCACGCACACACATACACACACACACACACACACACACACACACACACACACCCCTTGCATATCAAAACAACCAGGTTAAAAAAAGCAAACATTTTCACGAATAAAAATTTTGTTGTTAACATTTATAAGTTATTTGAAAATCATTGTGACTAATTTTTCACTGAATGGAGTGGTTTTCTTTAGCTTCTTCTCTGTGATACCCCACCTTTCACTCACTACTCACAGATTTGCAGGTTAGATTTCCAGAAGATTGCTGCTACCTAGAGTTTTAGGGGTACCCTATGGATTCCCATTACTAACACTACAGGAGCCCCCACCACTGTGCTTCCATTAACAGTTAATTATCAGACACAGTTAGCTAAAAACAACAAATTCATGAAAATGGTGCAATAAGAACAAGAACTACAAAATATTCCCCCCAAAACCTGGGAGCGCACCCTCTCACAAATATACCCACAATCTGTGAGAAAATAGAGCACAAATTTAGAATACACAAATAATGAGATACACATATAGAGAACACATATGGTTAAGGCTATGCATAGCTCTGACAAGGCAGGAGTATAAGATTCTTTCACTCCTTATAAAGTCCTCTGCTTGCTTCCCCATAGGTATGGCAGCTGGACTGGGCATGATGCTCTGCTGTTAGACTGAACTGACCAGAAAGCTTCTGTGGGACTACATGTAGTTCTCTACTTCTTCAGCAAAAGGAGAGATGTTCATTTTCTTGTCTGTTCTCCAGGGCCAAGACTGGTTATTCTAGTTACACAAATTTTGATTCCATTTCAGCATTCTTTTCATTTATTTTATTGTAGTCAAGATACATATTGTTTTTCTGCTTCACTCTTTAAGAAGTTTTATAAGTCTTCCTAGGACTCTTTGAATTCTTCATATAAATGATTACTTTTGGTTTAATAATGGGAGGGCAAACCCCAAACCACTGAGCATCACTCATTATATGATATTCATATGCCAACACTCATTCCAATACGTTTCTACTGTGCTTCACCTCAGCTCCTATGAAAGGCTTTTTTTTCCCTTTCTCTGTTTTTATTTTTTATTTTCTTTTCTTTTTCAGGTCCACATGGCTTATTTTCTCACTAATCCTATCCTTGTGGTCCTTCCATTTCCTCTTATTTTATCCATAACAAAAATTATATAGGAGAGTGCTTATTCAGAAACATTTATCTTGTACTGTACTGTAATATAGTTCTGACAATGACATTTTAGGATACATGGTAGATAGAACAGAAGATAAGGAGTCAAGATGTCCTAGTTTCAAATCTCTCCTCAGATGCTTATTTGCCATATGATCCTGGACAACTTGTGTAACCTTGCTAAGCCTCAGTTTCCTCATCTGTATGGTGGGAATGTTGATAGAACCTATTTTATAGGGTTGTTGTGAAGATCAGACGAGATAATATATGTAGGTCAATTTGAAAGTTTAAAGTGCTATATAAATCTTAGCTATCATCTTCATATCATCATCATTGATTTCATTGCACCAAAGTTAAAGTGACTCCTGTCATCCTGAAATACACGTGGTTCATTTATTATAACATCCACATACCCTGAATAAGTATAGGGTATATAAATCTGTTGGAGAAATCAATCAATTAATCAATACACATTATTAACCATCTACTATAGTCCAGGTATGTTTTATGTACTAAGGATAAAAAGGAAAAAAATTGTAACCATCCATACTTTTCACGAGCTTTTTGGTATCTCAGTTTTCAATTTATCTTTAACCAGAGAACATTAAACAAATAAGTCAGTTGCCCACATGTTGTTCACCACATTTAGGAAGAAATTTCAGAACTGAATGGAAGAAGAGAGTATCAATTACTTACCTTCATCTACATATACAGTTCATTATTATTCTTAATGTACAGTAGGTTTGAAAAGCATCTTTCAATCACACAGTTGACTAAAGGGTCCAGAGATCTCGCCATGTTCGTGGTTTGCTGATTGCCAAAAAGAGTCTGACTTGGTAGGACAAAAGACACTCCTTCAACTAAGATGACAAAGATTTTTGGATAAATGCAAAAGGATCACGGTTCAGTGACCCTCTGATTAAATACGTCAATCAAGGCATAAAACAAGGAGGTGAGCTTTGCCGAAAGTGTTCTCCATTGTCATGGAATATGGAAGTGGTCAGTAGGGAAATATATGGGTCATATTTCACATAGAAATAGGGAAAGATAGGTTCACAGAATGCTTGAACTGGAAGGGAAGGAAGGAAGTTACTAAGAGATCATCTAGCTTAATTCTTCCTTTTTACAGATGGTAAAACTGAGTTGTTTTATGAACTTTATTTAAGCAGCAGAACTAAGGCAAGAACTGAGCCCTCTCAACTCCCAATCCAGCATTCTTACAAGGTCAAAGCACAATGAAAAGGATTCTTGTATTCCTCATGTCTATGGCTTTTTAAAACACAGTAACATTCCAATCATTTACGTACCACAATTTGTTTAACCAATCTTCAACTGATGGGCATCTATCTACTTTGTTTCCCATTCTTTGCTACCGCAAAAAGTACTGCTGTAGATATTCGATAGCCAGGCAGGTCCTGATGAGTTCAAATAATGAATGCCGAGAAGTGGTGGCATTATTTGAATGTGTACTACAATTTTTTTTTTGTGCTTGAACCAATTATTACATTTTACATAATTATAACCTCGAATAATGTGAGCTTGAGCACTATAACCACTTTTGGGCATTTATTATTCACACGAATAGGGACCTGGCTGTAATGTTTATGGAGCCTTTCTTTTTGTTAATGACCTCCTCGGGAGTATCTGCTTTGAGTGGTGGAATCTCTGAGTCAAAGGGCATGGAATTATAGGAACTGATGCAAGATGAAGTAAGCAGCATCATGAAAACAATATGTTCAATGACTACAACATCACAAATGATATAAAACAATCAGAAATTAATATTGTAGACTAGGTTTGACTCCAAGAAGAGATATGAGAAGACACCTGCTCTTACTCCTTTGCAGAGATGAGAGTCCGTGGAGGTGAAATATTGCATATAACATCAGATTTTTTTTAAATGTGGCTTTGATAATTTTTTATTCTCTTTTAAAAAATTCTTTGTTATAAAAATGGTTTTCTGGCAGGTGGAGGGGAGAGAATGTAAGGGAAAAGGTAGATGATGTTAAAACAAAACATATTAATAAAAATCTATTTTTAAAGAAACCTACATTGTGATATTGATTTTTTTCTTTGTGAAACAGTCATCTGTCTAATGGTCATTTGGCATGCAAAATATCCCACCTAACTGTATTGACAGATATTTGAGTTGAATAGTACAATGATACCTTGTTTTAAAAATACAGATAGAGGGACTTGGTGTCTCCAAGTTTTATACTTTAAATATTCCATTTTCAATTTTTTTCTACAACTGACATTCTGATACATTGCAGAATAATAAAGAGGGCTTGCAGCATTCATCTCAGTATTAGAAACCAGCCACAGGAAAACATGAACTGCAGATTGAAACATGTCAACACCATTTCTTGCCATCATTTTAAAATTTGTCAGAGCTCTGGCTTGAGGTTTCTTCTGGATTTAGGGGACTTAGATTTAGAGGATTTAACAAAGATGAAATTGCATGAGGCAAAGTCCCCTCCAATCTGAAGTAGATCTTTTTCTGGCAGACAACTAGACACTTCTTTTTTCTAGAGGGGGATGGGGAAGTTTGGACTGGTGATGTCATTAATATAGGGAATTCCTATTGACAAAACTCCCTCAAGCAATGAGGATGGTCAATTATCCTGCAACTTCGTAGAGTTAGAGGTAGCAGGGCTCTTGTAGGACAGTGAGTCCAACACCTTCTTTTTATAGATAAGGAAACTGAGGCACAGAAAAGTTAAATGACTGATCATTTGCTAGTAAATATCTGAGGCAATATTCACATTGGAGTCTTTTCCACCATGCCCTTTGGGCACTCAGAAGTGAAATGACTTGCCTAGGGTCATGAATCATTGTGTCTAACAGGCAGGACTTGAATCCAAGCCTTCCTGACTTAAAGAGGCACATTCAATATTTCAGGTACATTTTGATGTGTACATGTAGCTTCCTGACACTTAATTTCCCTAAGCTTCTCTTTCATCACCTGTAAAATGAAAGGTTGAGACTAGATAACCCTCAGGTTCCTTCCACCTCTAGATTTGTGATGCTATCATGCTGTATTTCTAGGGCATAGGAGAGTGATACATACGGATGATCCAGAACCCTGGACACTTTAGTAGAGTGTTGACCTTTGCCGTCCAGTCAGGAGTCAGGAGTCCTGCATGGAGACTGGGCCAAATCAAGGCCAAGGGTCTATTCACTAGGAGCCATACAAAATGAGGGATAGGCAGTCAAAGGTCAAGAAGTCCAGGCCATTCAAGATTAGTCAAAGTCTTGACAAAGCAAGAAAGAAAAATAATTCATAGTTGCAGCATATTCCTAATTTAGAATTTAGCATACTGCCTGGCACATAGTAGGTGTTTAGTGAATGTTGTTTTTTTTTTAAATTATTCCTGACAAATTTCAAGACCTGTTTCAGTTCCTGGTGTTGTTGCTTCAGGTACTTGTCCAGCTACCTTCTCCTGTCTCATTCAAGAAGGCTCTCAATCTTCAAACAGCTGCTAGGAGCCCCCTGAATTAACTTGGGGTTCACATTTGGTCCATCACATTTGAATTTTTGTATGAATTCAGTCAATCGTTGACTTTTGTTTAGGAGAGTTAAGGATTGTCCTAAGAGCTCTTTAGAATGGTGTTCATGGAGTTGAAGAATCGATTTTTAAAGATTCAGGGTTCTCAAACTCTTGGGTGTTCTGCAGGAAGTTTTCAGCTTGGTCTATTTTAATAGCAAACTCTAGGAGATTGTTGAAAATTCTGAAGTCAGTTTCAGGAGCTCTCTTCTCCTCTACAGGACAGTGACCAGGGCTACCTAGGCATCTCTCAGAGTCTCAGCCATGGTTGCATGGACTTGACTCTAGTCCTTGTTCTCTTCTGTTGTATTGCTTCCTCTAATAGGTCCCATGTCTGGTCTTTCAAAGCCTTGAGTTTGTCCAGGAGGATATCGAATGTTTCTTGATTGATTGATTGATCCCAGCGGGATGATCAGGCAGTCCACAGGTTGAGGTCAGGAACTTAAGCAGAATGTTTAAGGGAGCAAGTCTTTCAGAAGCAAGGAACTTCTGCTTTTTTTTTGTGCTTACACTCCCTGGGCCTACCCATTCAGTTCTGCACTCGTGAGCCATGTTTTCTGAATGGTAAGGGCCCTCCAATTAGGCATTGCTGCTCCCTATGCCTTTGGAATCAAATGAAGATCCCACCATCAGACATGAATGCTCTGCGGAATTAACGACTGGCCTCAGGTCTCCTCTTTATCCTGTCTGTGAATGACATTCAACAAATCTATCTTTTCATTAAATTAAAAGTTGTAACTTTCCTTGTGTATCATCCATTGAAGATACATGAACTAATGCCCCTGGATTTTGCTATGTGCTATTTCTCTATGATTATGGAGCTAGCTTTTTGTCAGTCAATCAATCAACAAATATTTATTAATTGTTTGCTCGGTACCAGGCACTGTGCTCCTTCCTGGGGGTACAAAGAAAGACAAAAACAGGAGGTATTCTTTAGAATCTCACAGTGTCATGGAAAAGACAACATATAAATAACTAGATATATACAAAATATGGACAGAAAGCTGGAAGGAAAGATGGAATGTTCATATGCTGTAAATATCAGAGGCAGGATTCAAACCCAGATCTTTCTGATTCCAAGTCTAATGTTCTTTCTACTGGTATAGAAAAATGAATGAATTTTTTTGCTGCACTACTTCTGCAGCATTTTACAAAAGATACATTCCTGGCCTGAATGAATATAACTCATACTAGGAGGTGAGTGATTTAGGCATTAGAGAGAAGAAAGTTCAATTCAAATTCAATTTCATTCAATGAGATTTATTAAGCACCTACCTTGTCCTAGGCACTATACATTGTGAACTGGAGATAGAAAGACAAAAATGAATCAGTCCTTTAATAAAGCCCCTCAAGGAACTTCCTCTCCACTGGAGAGAGAGAACATAGACACAGATAAATAAATACAAAGTACATACAAAATAAATAATAAATACTCAGGAAAACCCGAGTTCGAATCTGATCTCTGACATTTATTAACTCTGAGACCTTGGACAAGTCGCTTAACCTTTGTCTGCCTCAGTTTCCTCACCTATAAAATGGGGGAAATAATAGCACTTACCTCCTAGAGTTCTTGTGAGGATAAAATGAAATAATATTTGTAAAGTGTTTTATAAACCTTAAAGTGCTATGTAATTGCTAGTTAATCCCCTCCTCCCCTTTCTCCTCCTCATCCTTTATTATTATTGTTATTATTATTGTCATTATTATTAATAGTAGTAGTAGTGGTAATAATAGTAGTAGCAATAGTAATAATAGTAGTAGTAGTAGTAGTAATAGCAGTAGTAGTGGTAATAGTAGTAGTGGTAATAGTAATAATAGTAGTAAGAGCAGTAGTAGTAATAATAGTAGTAATAGAAGTAGCAGCTGTAGCAGTAGTAGCAGAAGTAATAGTAGCAGTAGCAGCAGCAGTAGTAGTAGTAGCAGTAGTAGTAATAGTAGTAATTTGTGGGAAGTGTGATAGCACTAACAACCAGGGGAAAGATCTTTTGTAGGAAGTGGTACTTAGACTGAAGGGTGAGAGGAGTCAGTATTCCAAGAAGCAAAGGTCAGGCATTGAGGACAGCCTGTACAAAGGCAGAGATGGGAGGCTGAATGCTGTAAATGGGAACACCAAGGAAACTAGTTTGGCTGCTGTATAGAATTCATGTGGGAGAGTAATGAGCAATTCACCAGTAATGAACCTATCTGAGAAAACCTTCACTATTGTTAATAGCTAGCTTTCAAGGATGAAAAACTGGAGACACTCTAAGTCTCTTGCCTATAACCAAACTCTGAGTCAATAATAGTGGTGGAGGAGGGGAAATAGAATTCAAGTTATCCAGTCCTGGCCCAGTGCTCTGCCCCCTCCAGAATCCAGAGGGTAATGTGGTGCTTATGTGATGGAAGGAACAATGTCAAGTTCAATTACCAACAAAATGTTAAATTCTGGGGTATCTAGCAGAGATTTATAGCCTTCGGGAAGCTTGAAACAGTGGACCTCACCTGCTTCAGAGCCTCTGAAGCACTACTCTACAGCAAACACAGGACTTGTGAATTAATTCCTTGCAGTGAACAGAAATCATCTTAAAACTTAACATGTTTGAAGTAGCTTTGGTTGGATTAGCAGATTAAATGCATTATTCTGAATGCTCATGATAATTTTTTTTATTATAGAACAACTTCAAAGTTTAGCATGATGTGAATGTTAGTTAGTCTGCAAAGACAACTCCTTCTGTATAAAGATGGCTTAAAGATCAGAGAGGAGAGAGATTTAACCCTTCACCTCTCCAGGCATATGGTCCCAGGGAACAAGGCTCATTTGTAATGTGCTGGAATCAGAGCTAATGCATGCCATATTAAAGAAAGGGGAACACAGTTGTCAGATTTGCACTTCTCCAACATGTTTTCCTCTTACTGCCTCTCAAGGTTTGTTTCATAGCCCTTGAACATAGCACAGACTCTCTTGTAAGTACAACAACTCACAATGAGGGGTGATACTTCTTGTTGTTGCTGCAAAATGCTCTCCCAGATTGCCAAAATAATTCTAAGGCTTTTACTTTAAGCCTATTTTGGTCCTTCTCCCCTCACCTCATTCCCAACTGTTACCATTCTCCACACCCCAACCCATCAATCACTTTGTATTTACTTGGTACATGCTTTATATTGGAGAGGCAATATGGTGCATGGATATTCATGGAAGAGTGGGACCTCTGATGTGAGGGCTGCTGAGCCTTTTTCAGGGCAGCTTTCTATCTTTGGTGTCAAACTGGTCAACCAATTCTCATCTGTGGCTCCCAGAAGCTATGCCATGCTCAGCAGTTGCACCCTGGTAAATCATTTCAGCAGAAGGGCTCCAGGTTAAGGGTAACTGATGTTATCAAACCCACCAGTGATTTAGAGGAGTTTCTACCCCGAGCACGTGAAGACTTTCCCATGTGGAATGGGTGGAGGAGAACAATTTGTTCTAATGGCCATAAAGGCAGCTGAAGCAGGTACTGTTCAGTTAGACATCAAAGATCCCAAGGTCATCCACTGCATCCCAAGTCAATGCCAGTTGTCTTGACTTTTGTCTTGCCATTGAACTTTGATGACTCTGAAAGAGAGTGAGGCCAATGACTTTGCACAACTCTGCCTCATTTAAATCCAATTTATGTGCAAGTCAAAAGACATTAGTTATACCATTTTACTGTTATTACCTACTTCAAAGTCCTATGGCAATAAGCAAGTGACAAAACAGCAGGTGTGGATACACTGGAAGCTGCAGTCACAACCCTGCATGCAGGAGGCTCAGGCCATAGGATTGTTTTCTAAGTGGACTGAAGCAGCAACGGGATTCAGCAGCCCCATGGGTGTCTGAGCAGCTTTTTTTAAAGGACCACACAGTCCACCACCTGGCATGAGGAAGAGGCTAGAAAAGGTGTCCTAGAAATTGTCTGCTTCACCCAACCTAACCCTGGCTTGCTTACTCCAGCAATCAGGGATCCTACCCTGTAGTCAAAACACACAAAAAAGTACAAAAACTTTTGTGAAAATGATTCTACTCATCATTGGTATGTGGAATGTATGCATGCTCATGGACAACATGAAACCCAGTAGACCTGAAAGATGAACAGCTCTTGTTGTGAGAGAACTTAGCATATTACATCCAAATAGTAACCCTGAGTAAAATGGAACTGGCAAATGAAGGCCAGCTTACTAAAATTGGAGATGAAGATGCAAGTTTCTGAATGGCCTCAGTGAAAAGGAGTGCCGTGAAGCTGGTATAGGCTTTACAATCAAAGCTCATCCAACTATGCCCAAAGGGCTATAAAAATGTGTATACCCTTTCACCCAGCAATAGTACTGCTAGGGCTGTATCCCAAAAAGATCATGCAAATGGGAAAAGGACCCACATGTGCAAAAATATTTATAGCAGCTTTTTGTGGTGGCAAAGAATTGGAAATTGAGGGGATGCCCATCAATTGGGGAATGGCTGAACAAGTTGTGGTATATGAATGTAATGGAATACTATTGTGGTATAAGAAATGATGAGCAGGCAGACTTCAGAAAAACCTGGAAAGACTTGTATGGTCTGATGCTGAGTGAAGTGAACAGAACCAGGAGAACAATGTACACAGTAACAGCCATGTTATACAATGACTAACATTGATAGACTTAGCCCTTTTCAGCAGCACAAGGATCTAAGACATCTCCAAAGGTTTCATGATGGAAAATACTATCCACATCCAAAGAAAGAACTGTGGAGTTTGAATGCAGATCGAAGCATACTATTTGCTATTTTTTCTTCTGTTTTGTTTTGTTTCCTCTTTCTGGTGGTTCCTCCTATTGGTTCTAATTCTTCCTTACAACAAGACTAATGTGAAAATATGTTTAATAGGAATGTATATGTATAGCCTATATTGGATTGTGCGCCATCTTGGAGAGGGAGGGGGAGAAAAATTTAAAACTCAAAAGCTTATGGAAGTGATTGTTGATAAACCAAAATAAATTAATAAAAAATTTAAAAACTCATCCAGTTAACAAGTTTGTATGCTTCCTAAAAGGAGTGAATGATAAATTTGTGACAATGCAATTGCCACTTGCAGGAAAGTACCATACTACAGTCATCAGTGCTTATGCTCCCATCATGACGAACCCTGATGAGGTCAAAGAAAAATTTTGTGAAGATCTGGAGATCCTCTTCATCAATATGTCAAAAGAGGACAAGATTGTAATTCTGGGTGACTTTGTCACCAGAGTAGGCATAGACCATAAGACATGGCAGGGAGTCTTTGGGAGAAATAGAGTCAGAAGTAGCAACAGCAATGGTCACTTGTTACTGAAAACTTGTGCATCTTGTGACATTTTCATCACCAACTCTGTCTTCCATTTACCAAAATACAATAAAACTTTGTGGATGCACTCGCAGCATATGTTGGCATTTAATAGACTATGTCGTTGTAAGGAGAAGAGATAGATGGGATGTGAAACTGACAAAGGCAATGTGTGGCACAGAGTGCTGGACCTATCATAGACTTATCTTCTCTCAGTTAAACATTCACATTCAACGAAAGTGGCAGCCCCAAGGCAAGATGACTACCAGAAGACTTAATGTCAACAGATTAGAGTGCTTCTCCTAGGGGGAACAGTTTATTGCTAACTTGGAGGAAAAGCTGAGCCAACAAATGGTTGTCAACTGTGGAATAGAAAAGGAGTGGGCAGCTTTCAGATATTTGGTGTATAATATTGATGAACTTCTCTAGGCAACCACATTTTGCCATAGTCTTCTACAAGCCTTCACAGCTGACAGTACCAAAGGCCTTGGTTAGATTGACAAACATTATGTGTTTGTCTGCTCCTGGAATTTCCCCTGGAGTTGTCAGGCAGTAACTACCATATCGACGATTCCTTGGCCCTTTCTGAAGTCACACTGGCTCTTGGATAGCCTTCTTCAATGAGGCTGAAAACAACATCAAGGTCACCTACTGCATTGATGGTAAATTATTTAACTTGAAAAAGCTACAAGCCAAGACTAAAATAAAGGGGGAGTTGGTGCATGATTTTTTATTCACAGATGATTGTACACTCAATGTAGTGTCCAAGGTGAGATGCAATAGAAAGTGAGTCAGTTCTCTGCCACTGCGGTTAATTTTGGCCTGACAATTAATATCAAGGAAACAGAGGTTCTCTACCAGCCAGCATTGTGCTATTCATACATGGAACCTTTGGTTACAGCAAATGGAGAAATTTTGAATGCTGTGGATAAATTCAATTACCTTGGCAGTATATTTTCCAGAGTTGTACATATAGATGATGAGGTAGATGCATGTATTGCTAGAGCTAGCTCAGTGTTAGGAAGGCTCCAAAGGCAAGAGTGGGAGAGAAGAGGTATTAGGCTGCCTAACAAACTACAGGTCTGCAAAGTTGTTGTGTTGATCTTATTGTTGCATGCCTATGAAACTTGGACAGAGTGCCAACACCATGCCAGGAAACTAGATCATTTTCATTTGAATTATCTTAGGAAGATTCTGAAGATCACCTCACAAAATATGGTATCAGACACTGAGGTCCTTTCTTGAGCTGAACTGCCAAGCACTCAAACTCTACTGCAGAGGGTACAACTCTGATGGGCTGACATGGAAAGACAGGGAATGACAAATATAACTTTGCTTAAAAGACTATTTTTCAGACAACTCACACAAGGCAAGAACTCACATGGAGGTCAGAAGAAGTGATACAAGGACACTTTCAAGATCTCTCTGAAGAACTTTGGAATTGATTGTGTGACATAGGAGACATTGGCACAGAACCACCCAGCATGGTGTGCTCACTTTAAAAAAAGTGCTGTGCTGTGTGAGCAAAGAAGAATTGCAGTTCCTCAAAAGAAGCATGAGATGTGAAAATTTAGAGATATCTCTACTCCAAATGTTCATGTAGACCATTTGTGCCTAAACTGTGGTAGAACCTTCCGAGCTCATATTGGTCTGATCAGCCACAATCAGACACACTGTACTTTGACCCCAGCATAGTGATGTCATTTTGATCCTCTTTGAGCATGAGATGCCATCAGATGGCTGGTCTCAACACCAGTAAGATCTCACTAAATTCAAGTTTTATCCCTAATTGTTACTAGCTCTCTGACCAAGGACACATCATTTATCCTCTCAGTGCTTTCTAGGACACTATGATGATACACTATAGCAAAGTGATTACATATGCTAGGAGCTGGGGGATTCCCGATGCCATGGACATCACAGGTCCAATCTCTACCCTTTGTTTAATTTACTTTTCTATGTACATAATGTTTCCCCAAGTAGAATGAAAACTCTTTAATGGTAGGGAGTATTTTCATTCTTACCATTGTATTTTCAGTACCTCTAACATGGCTAATACTTATTAAATGCTTTTTTGAATTGAATAAAATTAAATTAGTAGAGAGGCAAAAGAAATACTTAGATATACTGATATTGATAAGCATTTATTAAAGAGAATATTTTCTATATATGTAAAATTATTATGTACATACTTCTATTTATCAGTTCTTTTTCTGAATGCAGACAATATCTTTCTTCATATGTCCTTTATAGTTAATTTGGGTATTTATAACAGTCAAAATAACTTATTCACTCAAAGTCATTAAAACAATATTGCTGTCACTGTATACAACGTTCTTTTAGTTCTTATTATTTCACTCTTCACTATTTCATGCAAGTCTATCCATGTTTTTTTAAGACCATTGAGCTCATCATTTCTTACAGCACAGTAGTATTCCATCACATATCATATATCACAACTTGTTCAGTCATTCCTAATTGATGGGCACACCTGCAATTTGCAGTCCTTTGCCACTACAAAGAGAGCTGCTATAAACATTTTAGAACATATAGGTTCTTTTCTTTTTTCCTTAATCATCTTTGGAAGTAGATCTGGTAGTGGTATTGCTGGGTCAAAGGGTATATGCAGTTTAATAACTATTTGGGCATAATTTCAGATTGCTCTCCAAAATGGTTGGATCAATTCACAATTCCACCAACAATGAATTAGTGTCCCAATTTTTCCACATCTTCTCCAAAATTTGTTTTCCCTTTCAATTGTTTTAGCCAATGTGGTAGGTGTAAAATGATATTTCAAGTTTGTTTTAATTTGTATTTCTTTAATCATTAATGATCTAGAGCATTTTTTCACATAACTATAAATTGTTTTGATTTCTTCATTCAAAAATTTCCTATTCATATCCTTTGACCATTTATCAGTTGAGGAATGACTTGTATTCTTATAGATTGGATGAAGTTCTTTATATATTTTTGATATGAGACATTTATCTAAGAAACTATAAATTTCCCCCCAATTTTCTTCTTGTCTTCTAATCGTGGCTACATTTGTTTTATTTGTTCAAAACCTTTTTTAATTTAATGTAATCAAAATTATCCATTTTATACCTCAGTTCGCTTTCTATCTCTTATTTCTCCTTCTTTTTCTTGAATGTTCTTCTAATTTTCTTGAAAAATCTCCCTTTGTATCCAGGCTGTATCTATTTTCACTTTATCTTGGTAAATTGTGTAAGATATCCGTCTTTGTCCAGTTTCTACCATACTGCTTTCCAGTTTTCCTAACAATGTTTTTTTTTTCACCAAATAATGAATTCTTATCCCCAAATCTTGTCTTTATATTTGTCAAATACAAGGTTATTATGTTTATTTGCTGCTGTAAATTGTATGTTTACTCTATTCCACTGATCTACCTTTCTATTTCTTAGACAGTACCAGATAGTTTTGATAATTTCTACATTATAAAATAGTTTGATATGGTACTGCTTAAACTCTTTCCTTTACATTTTTCCATTATTTCCTTTCATATTCTTTTTTTGTTTTGTTTTGTTTTTAGGCAATTGGGGTTAAGTGACTTGCCCAGGGTCACACAGCTAGTAAGAGTCAAGTGTTTGGTCTGAGACCGGATTTGAACTCAGGTCCTCCTAACTTCAGGGCTGGTGCTCTATCTGCTGCACCACCTAGCTGCCCCTTCCTTTGATATTCTTGACTTTTTGTTTTTTCCAAATAAATTTTATTATTTTTAATTCAATACATTTTTTGGTTAATTTAATTGGGATGGCATTGAATATATAAATTAGTTTGGGTAAAATTGTTAATTTTATTATATTAGCCCTTCCTGCCCATGAACAATTAGTATTTCTCTAATTATTTAAGTCTATTTATTTGTATAAAAAGTTTTTTTTTATAATTTTGTTTATACACTTCCTGGGTTTTTTTGGGCAGGTGTACTCACAGGTATTTTATGCTGTCTAGAATTATTTTATGTTATGGAGATGGTGTTTTATTCCATAAATATGTATTAATGTTAAAAAAAGGAAAAAAGTATTTTTTGTCTTAAAGAGAGAACTTTCCTTTCTGTGAACTCTTTCTGGAGGAAAGAATAACCTTTTGGCTGCCAAACTCCACTTTCCCCATCCAGTTTGATCCTAACTCACTTGTACACTGTCAGGTAATCACTGTCTCTTTGCCTGCTTTGGTAGGGAATGCTTTGATTAATTTAATTCACATTGTTTGCTGCAAAATCACTAAGAAATCCTTTTTGTTTTCATTTTTCTTTTTTTGCACCTAACAGTATTTCATTTTTTTCTAATTACATGAAAAGATAGTTTTCAATATTCATTTTTGTAAAATTTTGAGTTCTAATTTTTTCTCCCTGTTTCCCTTCCCTCCTCCTCTCCAAGACTGTAAGCAATCTGACATAGGTTATACATGTACAATCAGGTTAAACATATTTCCACATTATTCATGTTGGGAATGAAGAATCAGAAAAAAGGGGGAAACCACGAGAAAGAAAAACAACAACAAAACAGTGAAAACAGTATCCTTCCATCTGCATACAAACTCTAGTTCTTTCTCTGGATATGGGTAGCACGGAAATCCTTTCTCAAAAACAAAAACAACAGCAGAGAGATGACGCCCAAGAGAAATCTGAATCCTTCTGAAAATCTATCTTCTAAATATTTAGAAAACTTGAGTACATTCCCTGCCCCCCTCGGTGAACTCACTTGGGTGCGGTGCAGTTTGGTTCTCAAATCCGAATGAGCAGGCACATCCAAAGAGTAAACTTGTTGAGAAGCCATGTGTTGGAGCAGAAAGAGTCCTGAGTCACAGAATCACTGAACCATAAGTATTGGAAGAGATTTCCCTGGCCATCTAGTCCACCCTATACCAGAAAAAATAATGCCTGACATATGGTCATCTAACCTCTGCTGGGGATAGAGAATTTATTTTCTCCCGCTTCTGAAGTATCCCATTCTCCTTTTTGGCTTACTTTAATAGTTACATCTTACATCAAGACTCAGATTTTCCTCTTTACTGCTGTTGCTCACTATTCCTAGCTCTGCCCTCTGAGGCTGTGTGGAGGGAGCCTAATCCCTCCTTCCTATGACTGCTCTTCAAATAGCTGAAGTAGCCTTCATGATCCTAGTAAGTCTTCTCCACTCTCAACATCCCTTTATCCTATCTTCATATGGCATCCACTCAAGGTGTCTCACTATTCTACTTCCTATTTCTGATTGCTCACCAGTTTACCATTTTCTGTTAAATATGATACACAAAACTGACTCTGCCACTTTAATTGTGTGACTTTGCACATAACAGCCACTTTTTCTTTTTAGATTTCAGTTTTGCCATTTATAAAATGAGGAGGTTGGGCTCAATGACTTATAAGAGTTCTTCCTGTTCTGATCCTATAGTTTCTCTCAAGATAAAATAACAATATCTAGTATTTGTGTAGTACTTTAAGGTCTGCAGAGCACTTTACATGTTATCTCAATGGACCCTCACAACAACCCTGTAAGATATATGCTATCATTATCCTCATTTTACAGATGAAAAAACTGAGATAGAGAAAGTTTAACCGACTTAAGTGCCCAGAATCACACATGTAGTAAGTTCCTCAGGCAGGATTTGAACTCAGTCTTCCTAAACCCAAGTCCAGTGCTCTATCTGCTATGTCACCTTATTGCTGTATAAAATGGGCTGGAATCACAGGGAGGTCATCACAGTGTGTAATTCCAGTGACAGTAAGTAAAATTCCAAAGGGGAGAGGAACCACCCCCACTGACTTAGGGCAGATCCCTTTTAAGAGCCAAAGAAGGGACTTTGCAGAACAATGGTCTCTTCCAATTATCTCCAGACCTCTATTTAAGGACAAAAATGTGGCAAATTACAGGATTTAGAACTGGAAAGTCATTGAGTTTGGCCTCTTCCTCATCTTACAGATGGTGAAACTGAGACCCAGAGATGATGAAATAACTTGCTCTAATCACACAGTTGATAAATATCCAAGTTGAGTTTCAAACTTCAGTCATCTGATTATGAACCCCATGATTTGACACTGTACTGAGCTATTAAGATAGCTGATATATCTGTCATTGAATACAACAAACTTTTTTTAGAATTCAAAATTATGCAAATGAGATAGGATATATAAAATGTTTTGCAAATCTTAAAGCCCAAGAAATATGCTGGCTATTTTTATCTTCATCACCATCATCATCATCATCATCATCATCATCATCATCATGTACTAGGTGAGATAATTTGGAATTTCAATCCAGCAACCATTTATTAAATGCCTGCCATATGCAAAGAAGGTCCTGTATTTGTTAAAGGCAATAAAAAATTAAAAATGAAACAATCCTGACTTTTAAGTAAGCCACATTCTACTGAGTGGGGTAAGGGGAAGGGTCATACAACATGTATATATATGAAGCATATAAAGAAACCAATATAAAGCAATTTCAAGAGGGCGGGGTACACAGAAAACATTTTGTGGAGCAGTTGAGCCACTCTTTGAAGGAAGCTAGAGTCCAGGACCCAAAGTTGATCATAAGAAAGGAGAGAAGGCCTTGATTTTCCTTCCCTTCATTTTTTTTTTAGGAAGCTAGTTGGTGTCACCCTCAGACATTACCTTGCTTCCTAAGAGTGAGTGTACCTGACAGTAAGTTTCAAATTTCATTTCTTCTTTCAAGCCAGAAGCTTAGGATACATCTTGGTCTTAAACATTTGTATCACATATTCAACTGGCCTCTATTACGTGCATAACAAAATTTTATCTTTTCAGTTGTTTTGGACTCTCTGTAGCCTTACTGGGGGTTTTCTTGACAAAGATAACTCAAGTGGTTTGCCATTTTCTTCTCCAGATTATTATACAGGTGAGAAAACTGAGGCAAACAGGGTTAAGTGACTGCCCAGGGTCACATAGCTATAGTAAATGTCTGAAGTTAGCTTTGAACTCAAGTCTTCTTGACTCCAGGCCTGTTACTCTATCCACTGTGCCACCTAGTTGCCCTTACCTTGTCAGAGGAATTTGCTTTTCTTTTCATTGCAAGGAAAGTACTATGGCAGCAAATGCTATTGTAGTCCAAAATGCTTCAAGATGAAAATCAGGCTTCATGATTGTCAGGGATGGAGTAGGGTGTCTTTGTATTTTGCTTTATCTTGGTCCCTTCCAAACTCTAAGATTCTATGTTCTATGATTCCTAAAGCTCTATCTGGTCAACCAGTTTGTCCTGATTTCCTAGCTCCACGCATCCATGCCCTCCTCAATGAGTTCTGGAGCACCTGGTCAGGATCTCTAATTTGTTTCCATCATATATTATATTATGCTCAATTACATCCACAATGTATCTTTCCTAACCTTAATGAAATGCATTCACCCCAAAAGGAGAGATCGTACTAGTTTTATCTTTGTATTTTAGCATCTAAAACAGTAAGTTTTCCACTTGGGCATCAAGGTGTTAGTGGGATCTGGACTTGTGATATCATCAGTGCAGGAAATCCCAACATGGTAATTCCCTCTACTCAAACAAATAGGCAATTCTTCTCTCACATCCTAGTTTGGGAATTGCCTGAAACATGGAGAGATGAACCTTGGCCATGGTCATGTAGTTATTACATGTCAGAGAGAGGCCTTAAACACAGGCCTTCCTGATTTCAAAGATAGCTCTCTATCCACTATGCCAGTCTCAGTCCCTCCATCTACTCAATATGTAGAAACTTGTATATTCCTATTTAAGTACATTTTTTTCTCTCTTATTGGAATATAAGCTTCTTGAGGGCAGGGATAGTTTTTGCTTTTTCTTCATATCCACATTGTTTAGCACATAAGAAATTATTTATAAATGCTTGTTAATTGATTCTTATTCTACTTTGCACATAGTAGGCAATTTAATATATTTTTGAATTGAGTTGGGGACAGTGAATGTATTTCAATATTTTAAGGATCTTGGAATTTCCTCAATGAGGGTCTTCCTCCAGCAATGCAGAAAATAGCCCTGCATATCTAATTAGACAATCCCTGTAAGTTTCTTTGTCCCTAAACAATAGCCACCCTGAAGCCACCATGGTGAGGAACCTCTCCCAACTGAGTGAGGCTGGTCCTTGGATGCAGGCACTTTCTGTCTCTTGATAAGCCAGTTCTCAGAAGCCTTTCCAGCTGAACAGGAAGTGCCAAAGCTGAGGATCTCCTGGAACAGCCTTTGAGAACCTCGAGTATCCTCCAGTCTAAGAAGAAACATTATAGGAGGATTGAAGTGAGAAATACTTTGACATATTTATGAAACAGTATGGTTGAACATTTGTATATAGGCTGTACTACATATACCAGCAGTCGTTAGCCTGGGATCCATGTTTGATAATGATATTTCATGAAAATTTATTTCTTCTGTAACTTTATGTGTTTTAAAAATGCTTTTAAAAGCATCATTCTGAAAAGAGGTCCATAGGTTTCACCAGACTGCCAAAGGGGTCATGATACATAAAAGGTTAAGAACCCCAGGCTTGAAAGGTTTTGTTTGTTTGTTTGTTTGTTTTCTTTTAAGTGTTTAATGTCTAACAAAATCTGTGTAGTTTTTTTTTCTATCCTTATAAGCAACATGTTTCTTGTCCTTGTTTCTCCAATGAGATTATAAATGTCTTAAGGACAGAATCTCTGTTTTCTGCTTCTCTTAATTCCTCCACACTCAGCCCAGTGTTAAGTACATTGTAGGTCCTCAATGGATGCTTTTTGATTGATTTGAAACAAGTTGACCTGTGTTTGAATCCTGACTCTGTCACTTGCTACCTTTGTGATCTTGAGTCAGTCACACTTTCTGGGCCTATTTGTTCATGTCTAAAGTGAGGGGGTTGGAGTCAGAGGCAAGATGGTGTAGTAAAGGCAGGGACTAGCCTGAGCTCTCCCCCAAACCCCTCCAAATACCTTTAAAAATGTCTTTACACAAGTTCAGGAGCAGCAGAACCCACAAAAAAGACAGAGTGAAACAAATTTCCAGCCCAACACAATTCAGAAGGTCAACAGGAAAGGTCTGATGCACCAGGGTGAGAGTGAAGCATGGTCCAGCATAGGCCGCGCCAGTGCAGCCCCAGCCCCAGCAAACAAGGAGCAGGCTGGGAGTGATTGAATCAGGAGTGGCAGCAGGGGCAGTAGCTGCTACTGGAGCTCTCAGCCCACAGACAGTAAGAAGGTCGAACAACTGGTCAGAAGAAAGTTACAGGGGTCTTTTTGCTAGCACCGAGGCCAGACTCTGTTGCTTTGCCTATACTCAGATCTGGGTCCCAGTCCCGGGTGGCAATCCCAGGGCAAGGAGGAGCATTAGCATAACAGAGCTTGTGGCCACAATGGGGGGGAGACCCTTCTCACAGTTCCAGGGCAGAAAAGAGTGCTTGTGGTTGCTCAAAGACCAGGAGAGTAGTAAATACCTCTCCTTAGATCATATCACCTTGGAAGAACTGAAAACTTACAGGTCACTAGAAGTATCTCTGAAAATAGCTGCACAAAACCCCTGAAGCTTGCAACAGTGGGACCTCCACCCTGGAAGCAGAGCCCTACTTTAACATAGAGTTAAAAGTCAAGAAATAACCTAGGAAAATGAGCAAACAACAGAAAAAAAAAAACCTCTTGACTCTAGGAAGTGATTATGGTGACAAGGAAGATCAAAACACACACTCAGAAGAAAACAAAGCTAAAGTTCCTACAAAGCCTCCAAGAAAAATATGAATTGGTCTCAGATCACGGAAGAGCTCTAAAAGGATTTCAAAAATCAAGTAAGAGAGGTAGAGGAAAAGTTGGGAAGAGAATGACACAAGAAAATTGTGAGAAAAGAGTCAACAGCTAGGTAAAGACACACAAAAAAATAATGAAGAAAATAACACCTTACGAAACAGACTAGGCCAAATGATAAAAGAGGTCCAAAAAGCAATGAGGAGAGGAATGCCTTAAAAAGCAGAATTGGCCAAATGGAGAAGGAGGTCCAAAAGCTCACTGAAGAAAATACTTCCTTAAAAATTAAAATGGAGCAAATGGAAGAAATCAAGAAACAATAAAACAAAACCAAAAGAATGAAAAAATAGAAGACAACATGAAATACCTCACTGGAAAAACAACTGACCTGGAAAATAGATCCAGAAGAGATAATTTAAAAATCATTGGACTACCTGAAAGTCATGATAAAATAAAGAGGTTGGACTGGAAGACATCTATGAATCCTTCCAGCACTAGGTTTCAGAGGTTTTGAAATTTGATTGAACATGATGTCAGTCAGTAAGCCATCATTTATAAAGTGCCTACTATGTGCTGGGCACTAGTTTCATTGAAAATACAAAGGCAAAATATAGTCCTTGCTCTCAATGAGCTCACAGTCTAATGTGTGACAATGTGCAAACAACTGTGTACAAACAAGATACCAACAGGATAAATTGGAGATAATTAACTAAGGAAAGACACTAGCATAGGTAATTAATATACCTGGCTTAGAGCAAGTGATTGTTAAGTAGGATAGTTAGTTAAATCAGCAAACACTGAATGCTTCTTGTATACAAGGCTCAAGACTAGGCACCATGAGGAGCACAGCACAAAGCAATCATAAGAAAGATTTCTTGTATCACTAGTCAGCTTTAAGAGACTTTCTAGGAGACTGTACTACAAAAATGCACTGAACATAAGGTCACAGATGGTGAAGTCAAAAATCCTGGCATCAAGTTTCAACTATTTGACTTTGGTCGAGTCACAACCTCTCCGAACCTCAGTTTTCTCTTCTGTAAAATGGGGATAATAATGCTCGCCTTTTATATTTCATAGCATGGTTACGAGGATCAAATGTATAGAGAAACATTGTGTGATTGTCAAGCTCTATATAAATGTAAGCTACTACTAGTGCTACCATAGCAAAGCCTGTATTATTTGGGTCTTTTCTCCATGTCTTCTCCCCTTCCTCCAATTAGAACAGTGTTTGGCACCCAATAGGTACTTAACAAAAACTTGTTCAATTGAATTGACTTCTTGAGCACCCACAGAACCTAAGGCACTACACTGGGGTAAGGGTTTGCTAGAAGTCAGGTGGGGGCTAAAAGAAGGTTGAATTCTCTAAGAAAACAGGCCTGCTGAAGCAGGGACCTGAAATCCTTCGGAGTATTGTCAAATAGTCTTTCCCGACTTTGACTTCTGCTTATTTCTTATATCATCTGGCAAATTGTAAAAGCCCAGAAGGCATATATATTTTCTTTCTCTCTCCAGCAAATTCTTAATAGAAAACCAACAAGAAGGAATGACTTATAAATGAAAAGGAGTACAGAATTTCTGTATGTTGAATGCAACAAATCCCAACCACTGCCAGGCAAACATTATTGTTTTGGTGTTTATATGTGGGGAAAGTTTTTGTTTAAACATGATGTTGTTAATAAACATAGATTTATGAAACATTTTCTTTGATCAATGAGTTAGGGCAGATTCCAAATACATGGATTGTATTTCTGAGTGTCAAAATTTAAAAAGAAAGGGAAAAAAGACCCAGAAACAAATACTCCAATCATATTTTTTTTTTCTGGTTTGGAGGTTTAAACTTATGTTCCTTCCCCCCATTATATTTAACTATCAAAATGTGCATTTTCTCTTAATAAACATTAGAAAAAATAAGAACAATGAACAGAAGTCTGATCCATCCAATCTAATCTATCCACCAAGTCAAAATTGAGGGTGAAATGTGGTACTTTCCTATGCATCTGTATAGATGATAACTTTGTCCAGACCATCCTAGATTTAAATACCTATCTTCTTTTCCGTTATAAAGGGTTTTGTGCTTCAAAGATGATTATCATAATAAATATTTTAGAATAGGAAGAAGCCCACAAAGGTTACAAGAACAACATGGTTAAATCCTTCAGGGACTTTGTGTCACATCCTAAAAATAAAGTAACAATTTTCAAGATTTCATTTCAATTAAATAGTTCAGAAAAGAGATGAGTGGCAAAGTTTTCTAAGTGAAGTCATAGAGAATCACAGAATTCTAGGGGTAAAAGGAAGCTCAGTGAAGATCTAGTCCCATTCATACTAGAAAAATAATTTCCACTATGGCATTCCTGATCAGTGGCTGTCCAGAACCTTTCCTGAAGTCCTCTAGGAATAGGAAAAACACTAGAGAGATAGGTAGGTACAAAGAACATTTATTAAGCACTTACTATGTAGCAGACACTGTTGTAAGAGTTGATGATACAAACACAAGAAAACAAGGCAATGTATACTGTCAAGGAGCTTATATTCTAATGGGAGAAGATAACAATTGTAAGAGAACTGGAAAGGGGAATAGGACAGAAGGAAGAAGGAAAGTTACCCTTTGGGGAGATGGGATGTCAAGGCAATGGGGAGAAAAAGGATTTTGGGAAGAGATTCGAGGCGTGAATGAGGTGAAGCCAGGCTGACATCCTTCTTAAAATGGTGGTACCTTAGGAGGAGTCACCAATGAGAAGAGCAGGGCATTTGAGCAGGGCTACTTTCAGAGGAGCACATTCCACTTTAAGATCACTCTAATTGTCGGAAAATTTTTCCTATAAACCTTAAATTTACTTCTTGTAAATTTTACTTTCTGTTCTTGTTTCTACCCTTCTGCCCTGAAAACTGGGGGCAAAACAGAAGGACAATTCTACACATCCCTGAAGGTGGCTATTTTGACCTTTCCAAGTCTTCTCTTCTTCAGGCTAAACTTATGCAGTTCCTTCAAATGACTCTCATGCAGGAAGAACTCACTAATTTCATTATCCTTCTATGAATGCTTTCTTTCCACATTATTTTCCTATATTCTGGACATTGCCTCCAACCAGTTTCATATTCTCTACTTGTAGCCTTTGTGTGTTCCATGTTGCAAACCAGAATCAATTGAAGGGTTTATTTCCACCAAGAAAAATCTTCAGAAGACAAGCCCTGTTAAAGTTGTATCTTCATGCTAATGAACAAAGGTTTTGATATGGAACACATAGATGGGTTTTTTTTTTTTGGGTAGCATTGCCTTGGGGCTATGTGATGGAGGGATTGTCCTTCCCCCTCACTGCTGTTTTCCTACTTTAGAGCACACATCTATCTTGTGACCGGTTCTTACTGGGATTCTTCTAGGATGGCGGGGACTATGGTCTTTTAATTGGTTGCTGAGCCCAAACTCTGTGGGTGTAGTAAGCCCATTATTTCTGACCCTCGAGTATCTCCTACCTGCTGGCCTTGAAGAATAAGGATGACTCTATGAGTTATTGAGGGTAAATGGGAGAAATGTTCTTCTCCCTAACTAGCGGCAAGCTGGGAGCTCATGGCTCAGGAAGACTATGTTTGGGGCTTCCTTCTTTTGGTATGGTGCCTTCTGAAATCTCAAAAGGAAGCTGGAATCTCCTTTCTGGAGAAAAACATTTCAAGCCACGGGTATCTGCTACTGGAGCAATGTGGCAAAAACACTGTCAGAGGCAGACGAGAAAAGAAGGAAAGAGTCACTGACCGAGAGACAGACTGAAGGCGAGAGGAAAAGTCAACTTGGCATTAATTATATTGTACTCAGTAGGAGTGGAATGTTAAATAGTAAATGAGCACCCTTGTTATAAATGTGTCAACAAGGCTTGATTACTAGCCACCCAACTGATTATAATCATTCTATGATCTATTATATCTGTGACTCTATGATATATTGCCAATTGCTAGCAATAATAATAAAGCAATAAGAATAATATAAGCTAGCACCTATATAGCACTTTAAGATTTGCAAAGTACTTTACAAGTACTATTGTATTTTATCCTAACAACAATCCTGGGAGATAAATGCTATTATTATCCCCATTCTACATAAATGAGGTAGATAGGTTAAGTGACTTATCCAGGGTCACATAGCTAATAAGTGTTTGAGACTGCATTTGCTAATTGCTTAGCATTCCTTTATCTGTTTGGAAAGAAAACTACTTGATTTTTACCTAATTAATGTTTATAGTTTGGGTATTTTTTACTGCTCCTATCCCCAACTACATCCCTCCACTGAGGAGAATACTTCAGAGCCAAAAATAGAATTTTTGAATTTGAAATAGAATTGAATTTGAATCTGAGGAGGGGACAGAATTGAACTACCGAGCTCTTTGTTTCTCTCTTGAAAAGGCAGGCAATCACAGAGCAATGAATCTAGGGCAAACTGCCATGGCAGGTAATGGACAGGGATTGGCAAAAGTCACCATCCCCTGTGGCTTCAGCCTAATGGCTCTTGGCTAGCTGCTGCTCTCAATCTTGATGACTGAACTGGCTTCTCTAACTTGCCTCCAAATCCTTCCTTCCCACTACTTTTCCCCTCCCCTCAGACCAAACTGTTGTACTCTGGAGAATGTTTCTGGCTAAAATAATACTAACTAGCACTTACATAGTGCCTCAAGGTTTGCAAAACATTTTCAAAATATTATCTCATTTGATCTTCACGATACCCCTGTGAGGCAGGTGCTATTACTCTAATACTCGTTTTACAGATGAGGGAATTGAAGCAGACAGAGGAGTGAGTGACTTGTGTGTGGTCACAACTAATAAGTATATGAACTGAATTTAAACTCTGGCATTCCTTACTCTAGTCCCAACGCTCTAGCCTCTGTGCCACCTAAAATATACTTAATGCCATTTGGCAGCTGAAGTTGCTAGCTAATCAAATAGTAGAGCGGGCCAGGATTCTGCAGCAGAAAGAACACCAGGTATAAAGTTAAGGGTATCGATGTTCAAATCCCATTTCTGCCACATGCTACCTGTCTGATGTTGGGCAAGTAATTGAACCTCTCTGGGCCTTACTTCCTCATTCGTAAAATGAGAAGGGTTGGGCTGGTTAACTTTCAAGTGTCCTTGTAATTCTAAATTTATCTTGTGACAGGAGCCTGCAATCATGTGTGTACTCTGTTGAAGGCCAGAACAAGAATCTCTCTTCTCCCCAGTGCTCATCTATCAACTTTGCCTCTCATTCAGGCATGGAGTATCATATAATTATTCTCTCCACCAATGAGGAAGGTCTTTTGCAAATGCCTAGGCTTGAGTCATGGGTGATGTTCACATTATTTTCTTGGTTCTTTTGAATTCATTCTATATCAGTTCTGGCAAATCTCTACAGATATAGTTGAAGTTCTTATGTTTACCATTTCTTACAGCATAATGATAAGCTATTATGTTGAGATATCATAATTTGTCCAGCCATTCCACAATCAGTGGGCACCCACTTTGTTTACAGTCTTTTGCTATCTCACAAAAATATTACGACACATATTTTTGTGTACATGGTATCTTCCACTCTTTCTTTGAACTCTGTAGGAATACATGTCCAATAGTGGTATCACTTGGTCAAAGGCTATGTACAACTTATTGGATTTATGGTAGAGGCTCTTAACCTTTTTTTGTGTTGTGGATATCTTTGGCAGTCTGGTGTAGCTTATCAACTCCTTCTCAGAGTAATATTTTGATGAATGGCTAAATTTGGGTTAGAAAAAATAAAGATGTATTTTTTTTCCCATCTAGGTTTACAGACCCCTTGAAATCTATCCATGGACTCCTTGGAGATCTAAGTGAAGAACCCCTGATTTATGGCATAATTTCAAATTGTTTTCCTGAGTAGTTGGACCCCTTTACAACTCCATTGACAATTTTTTTTGTCATCTCTGCAATCTGATGGACATGAAATGAAATCACAGCTTCCTGCAAAGTTTAATAAGGTCATCTTCTTGTAGCTGCAAAACAGTTATATTTTATACCTTCTTTTGATCATTTAGATGAAGAACTAAGTATTTAGCTCTATTATTCAAATTTCCTGTTGCTCAGAAGCTACACCCCTACCCCCAAGCACATGCACATGATCTGCCATCTTCCTATCTACCTATGAACCAACATTCATGCCATTTTAAATACCATTACAATATGTGATTTATCCACAATTAGTAAGATCCCATTTGGACATGCGAGGTTCAAATAGTAATTTGATGTGCCAAAGAAAGTATCTCTGAGGATGCAGGATAATTTAGGGATGTATCAGGTTCCTTGTATCTGTCAACTTTTCCCACAAATTATGAATGACTGTTTATCAAAGACGGAAGGAAGAGAAATTCCTCTAAAGGAACTAAGATACGGGTCACTGTCCTCCACTGCTATAAATTTGAAGGAATGTGCTATGTGTCCCTGGGAAGATAGCAAACATAAATAGAGAGAAACAAACAAGTGTTTCAAACGAGGCCAAGAGAGCAGAAGAAGTATGTAGTTGTAAGTGAAAATGCCAACAGAGTTGATCTGAAGGAGTTTCAGTCAGGCTGGAAAATAAATGACCTTCTATGTAATGTTTTGCTTTGAAGATCATTAATCTACTGTCAGTGACAAAACATAAAGTTAACATGTTTGAAAAGTTCATTGTTCATAGGCAGTTCCCTCAGCAGAATTAATTAATCAATGAATCTTCTTATGCAAAAACAAGTCTCTCTCTATCTCTATCTCTCTCCTCTCCTCCTCCTGTATCTTATTAATGATATTAAGCAGGAGCTGAAGTGTTCACACATGAACTTCACCTGATATTTCACTGTTAAAGATGATACCCTTTCTAGCTTTTGTCAAGCTTTAACCCTTTGGAGTCATTTTTCAATTTCACTGCCACCATGGCCCCTTCTTTTAAGAAGAGAGGTGCATCGCATATGGAATTCTTTCAAAGATGAATTCTTTAAGAACTCCATGGTCCTTTGGACAATACTCATGCTCTGAGAACCAGCAGAGGTGGAATACAATCAGAATTTTCTTTTTTTTTTGTCCTTTTTTCATAAATCAATGTGATAAACAATAGTTGTAGGGCCACAGGCTGATATATTTAAAGCTGGAAGGAACATTAGAGATCATTGAGTACAACTCTCTCATTTTACCAGTAGTGAGGATCCTTCCCAGCTCCAAATCCCATGATCCTCTGATCTTATCCACAAAGCTAAAAAAAGGTCTATCCTTTATTTACTGAAAGGAAACTTGGAGTCTCTTTTCATAGTTCATAAGAAAAACAAATTTTGACTCAGTGAAAGGAAGAATGTAACTTATACTAGCATTTAAGATGCTCCACAATCTAGCTCAATTTCATTTTTCAGCCTTACTTTAAACTCCTCCCCTTCACGAACAATATGTTCCAGCCAAACTAGACTCCTGGCCAGAGCTCTAACTAGGGCAAGGCAACCAGGGCCTTTGCTTCTAGGACACCAAAATGTAGATGGCATTGAAAATACTTTCAGTCCTACTACAACGTAGAATGGAGTTTAACACTTAATCAGCAAAAAATAATTAGTTAAAGTAAGAAGTGACCAGATGGTAACACTTCTACCTCTACCCTACTCCAGGTAGCTCTACCACAGGTAAGATCTTCCTTGGCCCCAGCCAGCCCTGCATCTAATCCCTAGATAATGGTCTTTCCAGAGCAATGGTATCTTGGAATTTTCTTTCCTCTACTCAACTAAATTTGTCTTAATGTTCTGATTCATTTCAGTCCCATAAATTGCCAATTATGACTCAGCTACTAGCCATTTTCCGGGCTTATTCTGAACCCTTTTGCTTCCATTCTGACAAGCTATTCTTCTGGAACACACACCCTCCTGTTAGCGTATTTCCCTTCCTTTAAATAGAAACTTATTTATCAATATCTCTATGAAGCCTTCCCTGATCCATCCAGTTGAATGTGATCCCTCTTTTTTCAAATTTTCTTAGGCTATTTTTGCTTAGATCTCTCCTTTTTTGAATATGTCCTTTCATATTCTATCTTTTTATGTTTTTCTTTTATGTTATATAACTATCAGACTATAAAATTCTTGAAGGTAAAAAGGCAAAGAGGCAGAGGGCAAGGAGGAAAATATTCATTTTTTTATTTTTGCATCCCCCAAGATAGTTTTTTGCACATGGGGCTTAATCAAGATTTGTTGAACTAAATTGAAACACTTCGTAATAATAAATGTTCAAAAGTGGAATGCACTACCTTGAGAAATGGTGAGTTTTCATCAAGCAAAGGTGGGTTGGCCACCTGTCAGACATGTTCGTCTTCCAGATAGAATGTGATGACCTCTGAAGTCCTTTAAAATATTAGGTCTGATTTGAACTCCTGACTCAGGGCATTTTTACTGGCTGTTCCCCATCCCTCGAGTTTGCTCCCTCTTCATCTCTGCCTCCTGGCTTACCTGGCTTCCTCTGAGTCTCTGCTGAATCTTAGCTGCAAGTCTCACCTTCCACAAAAAACCTTTCTAGATGCCTTCTCAATGCTAGTGTCTGCCCTCAGTTAATGTGTCTCCAATTAATTCTACATATATCTTATTGGTACAGACTTGTTTGCATGTTATCTCCGCCATTATACTGTGAGCACCTTATGCTGAGAGAAGGGAAATCTTTGTCTCTTTTTTCGTATCCCTGGGGCTCAGAGCAGTTCTTGGCACATAGTAAGCATTTAATAAATGCTTGTTGACTTGACTTGAGAAAATATAGATCATGTGGCACTGACTTATAAATATTACTTTATTTTCTTCCTTGAGTTAAAAAAAAGAAGCAAGAATAAAAGATGCCGTTCTGTTGTCATTTGGGACAGATGTTCACCTTCCTGGAATGGATTTTCCCTTTTTGGGGGAAGACCGGTGACATCAACAGCAAAGAGAACTTGTGTTTCTGTACTTGGTCTGCACTAAGATCCCTTAAAAAAATTCATCTAATTCAATCCAATTCAACAAATATTTAAGGACCTACTATGTGGCAGGCCCTGGGGATCCAAAGACAAGAATGAAATCTGCTATCAACACGCACAGAGTTGATTGGACTTCATTCAAAGGAGTAATCTCCTATTGAGAAAATTAGAAAAAAAAAGACAACTCCTTTCTTTGAAACAGGAAAAATTCTGTAATTTCACTGGTATGACTACTCCCTCCACTAGTTTCATTGTACTCCCACAGAATTGCCTTCATTAGAGAAATTTTATTCTCTGGTTTGCCTGCCTTCTGGTGATCAGTCTCCCTAGGCTTAGCTAGTTTCATTCACGGGTATCTTAAAGTTGGAAGGCACCTCTAATCCCTTTAATTTATAGGTGAAGAAACAAAGGACCAGAGATAAGTGGCTTGTTCAAAATCACACAGATAGCAGTAGGAGATCCAGTGTTCCAAACTAGGTCTCAGTTTCCAATGCTTCTGGTTTTAGAAATGTAGTATGGTATAGTGGATGCTAGACTCAGGAGTCAGCAACACTGAGTTTGAATCCTTCCTCTGATACCTACTAGGAGCATGGCCTACCTATCTGAGTCTCAATTTCTTCATCTATGAAATCGATCTCAGAATGCCTGCATCATAGAGTTCTTGATTGATTCACCTGAGATGAGGCATGGGACTTTGAAGTACTGTGCAAGTAATCCATTTTTGTCCCACTGCCTGACAGACATGTTTATACTCAATCTTTCCTTACAATTAAAGACAAGCATATTTTTAAAAAATCTAATATGGATTTTAGAGGGAAAAAACCCTGTAATGAACGTATTTCCCAGATTGGAGATTCAAACTCTCTCTCTTTTAAAAAAAAAGTATATATAGTATATGTATACATGTATATGTATATGCACATATATACATGCATATATATTTATGTATGCAAAAGTGGTATATGTAAATACAACTAGATAGCACAGGGGATAGAGCACAGGGCCTGGAGCCAGGAAGACTCATCTTCCTGAGTTCAAATCTGACCTCAGACACTTACTAGCTATGTGAACCTGGGCAAGTCATATATAAGAATGAGCTGCAGAAGGAAATGTCAAACCAGTTCAGTATGTCTGTCAAGAAAACCTCAAAAAGGAGGTCACAAAGAGTTGGAAACAGTTGAAAAATAACTCAACAAATACATACATACATATACATAGATGTATATTTCCTGCATGCTCAGAATACCGCTTTGTAACTAGAAAAAATTCTAATGCTTTCTAATAACAAGTGCAATAAGTTTCTCTTCAAAGTTCAGATAATTATATATTTAGAGCTGGAAGCAATATTAGAAGTCATTTAATTCAATCCCCCTATGTAATTGATTGAATTAAAAAAATTTTCGCTAGATATTTGATCAAAGTCTTTTAATTATTCCTCCCTCTTCTTTAGGTTTACTAGTCTTTTTTAGCCTTTCCTTCAGCAAATATTCAATGAACATTATTTGTTTAGGACCTAATATATTCACAGCACAGTTCTGGACAAAAAAGTTCAAGCACTTGGGATAAAGTACTCAAAAAATAAAGACCAAATGACAAAAAAAAAAGACAAAATAAAAAGACAAAAATGAAAAAGAGTTCCTCCAGGACTTTCATCTTATTTTATAGCTCTTTAATTATGTCAGGGATTCTCGCTCTAAATTATTCATATTCTTTTTAAGTTGTGGAGCCCAGAGCTAGCCAAATGCTATAATAAGTATAGGCTAAGTAAATTGGGAGAATTTCCTATTTATTTATTCCTGTTTCCTACATGCCTATAACCCCTGCTGAAGAATTAAAGTATTGTGTAGCTCTTTAAAAAAAAAAAAACCATACAGCTTCCTCACCTTTCTCTCTAAAATGGCAGAATATCCAAGACTTTTAGTTCAGTTAGTATCTCAAATGACCCATTGATCTTTCTGTGTTAGTTCCACACCAATCGCTTTGCCAGTTACTCAAGTGCATGTACAGCCACCCATACATCCAAACACATAAAATGGCCTGAGGTTTCTATCATAGACTTAGAGACAGAAGGGACCCAGTGGCTATCTTGTCTTATAAAGAGGAGAAAAACATGTACCTTGCCCAAGGGCACACATATTAATAGCCGAACAATTCAATCTTTTCCCTCTAAATCCAATGCTCTTCCATAGCACTATGCTGATTAGGGTAAAATGGTTTGTTACCATCGAGTTATTGAAATAATTATTTTGTCTAGGTACTTAGGTTGCAAAGTTATTTTACATCCAAAATGGAGGCATTGTTTTCTATCCTGCTCCTAGGTGGAATAAAACCCATTGGAGATGAAAATCAAAATGACTCTTCATTCATTCAATTATTTAGTGAGTTGCAGAATTCCCAAGATTAAAGGCTTCACATCCAATTTTCTTTTCCCTACTGTGTATATCTCATGCCTATAAATGTGTACATATGCTTGTTTTCTTTCTTTGTGCATATGTTTGTATATATATGCATGAGTATATATTTTCTTAATGAACTAAACAAAATTTATAGAAACAAAGATTCTCCATCTGAATCTATGTGATGTGAATGTTTCCAAACTGCTCTTTATTTGACTCAACATGTTGTTCCCCGCCCCCGCTCCCAGCTCCCCACCATCAATACTGTTTTTCTCCATGAAAACAGAAAGCATGTTAGAAATACTTGGTAGGAGGGGACTTTGTCTTCTCCCTAAGGCAAAAGCAGATCTTTGGAAACAAAACTGGAAAGAAAGACCTCAAGAGAAGACACTGCCCCTCCTCTTATATTTTTTCATGGCTAGTCAAAATATTTGTTACTGTGTTGATAGGGACAGTTGCAGTGCTAAGGACAAATGATAGCTCCTCAATTCAGATGAGGAGATCCTATACTAAGCGAAGTCTAAGAATGAATATTAGAAGACTGGATTTGGAATCATGGAGCCGGCTTGCAATCATTGCTCTTCTGTTTACTACCTGTGTGACCTCAGGCAAGTCAACTGAATCTCTCTGGTCCTTAGCTCCTCATCTGTAAAATGATGGGAGGGGAGTAGATGACCTCCCAGGTCCCTTTTGGTTCTAAAACTATGATCCTATGTGCCATCAAAAACAACAAGACAGCCAGTTCATCTTGATTAGGAACCATTTCCATTTCATTAATTTCCATTCACAAAGTATTACAAGTCTTCAGAATTTCCCTCTAAGTCTTCATCAGAATTCCTAATTTTTCCATTCATCCTCATTGATTTTTCCTACTATGTGGTACTAGTATACTTCATTCTTTTGATTATATTTTTTTCCTCTTTGTATTATTCTATAGAGATGTAGCCAAATTTCTTTTCTATGCCTGTATCTATACTGAGGCAACATGATACAGTGAATAGAAGGAAACAAGTGTTTATTAAGAACTTACTCTGTGCCAGGCACTGTGCTAAGCTTGTCAGAGATATTATTTCATTTGATTGCTACAGAAAGGTAGGTGTCATGTTGGATGGAGCCCTGGAGTCAGGAAGACCTGAGTTCAAATATGACCTCAGGCACTTACTAGCTTGTGTGACCCTGGGAAAGTCACTTAACCTCTGTTTGCCTCAGTTTCCTCATTTGTAAAATAAAGATATTACCAGGACCTACCTTGCAAGGTTAATGAGATAATAATTGTAAAGCACTTAGCAAAGTGCCTGGCCCATAATAGGTGCTGTATAAATGTTAGCTGTGGTTTCCAGACCACTGAAATTAGAGTCAGAAAGGTGTAATTGAAGAAGGATTTTAGAGATGAAACAATTAAGGCTCATAGAAGTTGAGCAACTTGCTTCAATTGTTACATCTGTAAAATGGGGATAATTATTTCACCAGCCTAATGGATGTGTGAATATCATACAAGATAATGTGCCACCTAGCACTTTGTACACCTCACAGCACTGAATGTGAGCTAAGATTAATATTACATTGGGTACTTTGGTCTTGATTCCATTATGATGTTCTTTTAAAAATGTATATTATTTATTTATTTTACCATTATTTTCTTTTTAAATTTTAAGTTCCAAATTCTTTCCTTCCCCCACTCCATTCCCCAACCACTTAGAAAGCAAACAAAATGATATATATTATAATTTTCTAGTGCATCATTCATTGCATTACCACTTACTTAACCATTACCTATTGTCAGACATTTAGTTTTTTTCAGTTGTTAGTGATTGAATATAATTCCATGCAAATCTTTGAACAGGCAACTTAAAAATATAAAATAGTCAAGGTATGATGAAAAGTAACATTTATAAAGTACTTTGCAAACTTTAAAACAAATTCATTATTATCATTCCCAACAATGGTGTTATTGGGTCAAAGGATTTGATTACCTTTTTTTTTGTTTTGACCAGAGCCATGATTTCTTAGGTACAACGAATTTTTTTTTTTTTTTTTAGTTTTTAGGCAATTGGGGTTAAGTGACTTGCCCAGGGTCACACAGCTAGTAAGTGACAAGTGTTCAGTATGAGACTGGATTTGAACTCAGGTCCCCCTGACTTCAGGGTCAGTGCTCTATCCACTGCAACGAATTCTTTATTAAGAAACTCCCTCTACAAATATGGATCAGTATCTGCTATTTAACTTACAGACTTAAAGTATTGCCTCGAGGGAGGAGAGGGCAGGCTGGGGAATCAAAAGTTCAATGATTTGCTCAAGATCACAACACAAATTTATCAGAGGTAGGAAATGAACACAGGTCTCTGTGACTTGAAGGCTGGCTCTCTTCACGACTTTGTCTTTCTTCATATTAGTAAGAGATATTAACAAGACTGTCAAGATGTTAATAGGATGTTAACAGATGAGTTGTAATTATCCACATGCATTCTGAAAGACAAGATCTAATGATCTCATATCCAGTAAGTATGAAGAACAGAGTACATTTTTTTGTGGTTTATATTGCCTGGGGGTAGGGGTGGGGGAAGCTAGATAGCAGAGTGGATAGAGCACTGAGCCCAGTGTCAGAAAGAGCAGAGTTCAAATCTGAACTCAGACACTTACTAGCTGTGTGACCCTGGACAAGTCACCACTGTCTGCATTAAAAGCAAAACAAAACCAAACAAAAAAACTAGAGAAGGAAATGGCAAACCACTCCAGTATCTCTGCCAAGAAAATCCCATGAGCAGTTGGTCCACGGGGTCACGAAGAGTCAACACGACTGAACAACAACAACAAATTGTCTGCGGGATGTTTATATTTTGGAGATAGACAGATGACTGCAGGGTGTCCTCTTGAGAAGATGAAGAGGTTCGGGGAACTGCTAGAGAACACAAGGAGGTCTTTTTAAACAAACAAGCAAAAGAGAAGCAGAGTTTCAATGTAAAAAGAAAGAAGAAATAGGATCTATAGAAATAGAGGAGAATCCTGACCTACATCAGGTCACTGGAAGTGAAAGAATGTGACACAGAGAAGGAAAAGAGTAACCAGGGGACCACTCAATACTTGGAGCTAACAAATAATTTTGATGTCCTTTCTGATGGCATTCTCCAAGGAGGAAGCAGTTACTTTTTTCTTTTTAGTAGTGAAAAAACCAAATACAAAAATGGTGTCAGATAGAGACCATCAAGTGAGGAACAGAGGAAGCAAAGTGATAAGGATTGGTGACTCCATGGAGAAGGGTGAGGAGGCAGGTATTGTCACCCTGATGACAGAAAGAGAGGTTTTTGTTTTTCTTCATGGAGCATTTTTCTAATATATCTCTATTGTGATTATTGGGTCAATAACAGCAGTCTTTCAACTATACCATGCTGTTACCTTGAAAAGGTGTTTGGCTAAGAATGAAGTAAAAGAATCAAAAGCTTAGCAAAAGGAACAGCGTAAGTAAAAGGTGTAGAGAGGAGGTTAGCATTGCAAAGTAAGAAGATAAACTCATATGAGGAAATCCAGAAACCAGAGGCGGATATATGGTAGAGCATTTGGGATGCTTGTGTAGATCGATGGGGTCAGAAACAGAAGTAATGTTTTCATTGAAATATATTACAATTCACTTGGAAAGAAAGCGGAAACAGATGAAGAGTTTGGGAAATATCACAAGCCTGGCACAAAGGTATGAGAGAGCAGTGACAAAGAGGCTTCAAATGTCTCCACATCTATTAAGTTCTCTTTCCACCAAAAATAAAACAGCTTACATGTTACTGATGATTTCATCCTTCAACAGGTGGAGAAACTGACGAAGGAGCACTCTATCTTGGACCTGCTTCTCACCAACTAAGAAGATTTGTCCTGAAGATGGAAGAAAAGACCTAGTATCCTATGAATGGTGTCACTACTGCTTAAGCTCAAATTACAAAGGAGAATATTTAGTCTTAATTTCAGGGGGGAAAACATTAATGATTAGAACCATCCAAAAATGGAATCAACTGCTTTGAGAGACAGTGACATAATGAGTTCCGCTCTCATTGGACATCTTCAGTGACCACTTTTCATTTGTGTTGTAGAGGAATTTCTTTTTTGAGTGTGAGTAGGACTAGATGGCCACTGAGATTCTGGCCAACTTGAGAATTCCTAATATTGTGTGGTAAGTGCAGTAAAAATGTCCAGAGCAAAGCATTGTGTGGCCCAAGGAGAAGGTAGTCATCAACATGGGAAGTCAGGGAGGTCTTATGAAGGATGTGGCATTTGAACTGGACTTCAAAGGATGGAGAGCAATTCAACAGATGAAGGACATTTAAGCATACAGAGCAGCATGCACAAAACATGAAGGGGGGAAAATTGGATAGCAGTTTAGCCCAGATTTGATTTAGACCACCTCTTCACACCTTATGCCAAGATAAGCTCTAAATGGCAAAATAATCTAGACATAAAAGGTCACATCACAAATAAGAGAAATGAGGAAGAAATTATCTATGAGATCTATGGCTAGGGGAAGAGTTCATCATGACACAATGGAAGGAAAGGATCACAGAGGATAAAATGGACAATTTCAATTACATAAAATGAAAAGCTTTTTCACAAATAATCTAATACAGCTACAATTACAAGGAAAACAACTAACTGGGAAAAATCTTTATGGTAAATCTCTCTGACGAAAATTTTACTTCCGAAATATATAAAGAATTGGGGTAGCTAGGTGGTGCAATAGATAGAACTCTGGCCTTGGAGTCAGTAGAACCTGAGTTCAAATCTGACTTCAGATGCATGATACTTACTAGCTGTGTGCCCCTGGGCAAGTCATTTAATACCAATTGCCTCACTTCAAATATATATATACATATATATATATACATATATATATATATATACAAAGAATCAACTCAAATTTATAAGAGCCATTCCTCAATTAATGAATGATCTAAAGATATGAATAGATAGTTCTCAAGGGAAGAAATCTAGGTCATCTATTGCTATGTGAAAAAAAATGCTTTAAATCACTAAAAATTAGATAAATGCAAATTAAAGTATGTCTGAAGTTTTGCTTCAGATTTGCAAAGATGAACAACAACAAAAAAGGAAATGACAAATGTTGAAGGGGCTGTAGGAAAACAGACCCATTGATAACTTGTTGGTAGAACTGTTAATGGGTCCAACCATTCTGGAAAACAATTTGGAATTACGCACAAAATGTTACTAAATAATGTTTGCCTTTTCTTACTATTAGATCCAGAAACCAAAGAAAGAAAGGAAAGAAAAAAGGCTCCTATATGAACGAAAATATTTATATCAGGTTTTTTTTTGTGGTGACAAGAACTGGAAACTAAGGGAGTGAACGACAGTTCACTAAATGGCTAAACAAACTATGGTATATGAATATAATAGAATACTAGTGTTCTTTAAGAAATGAGGAAAAATATCATTTCAGAGAAACATGGGAAAACTTGTATCAACTTATGCAGAGTGAAGTGAGCAGAACTAGAGAATCAATTTATACTATAACATTACCACCATAAAACAAATAATTTTGAAAGACTTAAGAGCTCTGATCAACTAAATGATCAATCATTATTCCAGAAGAATGACAAAGAAGAATGCTGCCCACCTCATGACAGACAGGTGATAATGGACTAATGTTGAATATGAAACATTTTTGGATGTGACTAATGTGGGGATTTATTTTGTATGATTTTACTTAAGCAATATAGGGGTTCTTCCTTCCTTCCTTCCTCCCTCCCTCCCTTCCTTCCTTCCTTCCTTCCTTGCTTCCTTTCTTCCTTTCCTCCCTCCCTCCTTCCTTCCTTCCTTCTTTCTTTCCTTCCCTTCTCTTTCCTTTCCCTTCCCTTCCCTTCCTCCCTCCCTCTCCCCCTTAAAATACAGTTTGGAAAAAACCCAGTGCACATTGTGAATTATTTTGATTATCATCATGACCACCATCAATAACAATACTCATAATCTCAAAGGGTTTTATTTCTTTTAAATTTTGATGGGGAGTTAAAAAAATTGATAGTATTGGATACTCTTATTGCTCAGATCTGAGGTCTCTGTCCAGCAACTTCTTCCACTTGTTTTAATGGTGCTGAATTGTGTTCATGTGTATGTGTGTGTGCTTGTGATACTGTTAAATAGGAAATCAGGGAATAATTGAAGCCAAATACTTTTTGCTTCTTGCTTACACTGGGCCAGATTTGAACTCATGTTTCCAAAGGTTGAAAAGCCAGGACATTAGTTTCTGCTGGAAAATACAAGGTCCAGATGAATAAATCAAAACATGGTAATACAATTAAGCTGTTGCCAAATCACCCAACCACTGCTTCCTTCATCTGGGGAATGAAAGGAGCTCTGAAATGAAAGGACCTATGCATTCCAAGGACCCAGAAAAGTAGGCTATTCTTCAGAAAGAAGGAAATAGGTGCTCATGAGGTGATTTCCTAGAAGCACTGTCAGTGAGTACCACCTGGTCCAAAGACCTGGTAACTCATTTAGCATCTTTAAGAACAATGAAAAAAAATGGGACCAAACAAGTGTCAAATTACTTCTAGGGTTTTCTTTTCTCCTGATCCGGAAGAAACCTTGAGGTTTTATCATAAAAGGAGAAAATGGCAAGAGATCACTTCCTGGCTTCAAATTGTGGAGAAAAAGACATCGACATCTGTTTCTGGTCTTTGTTGAAGAATCTCTCCAGTTGATAATTTGGATTGGAAGCAAATTGGTTTGTTTTCATAGGTCCTTTTCTCCCCAGCTCAGATAAAACAAACCTCTCCTGTGGGGTCCAAGGGTTTGCATTTTGAATTCTTGGTTTACGTGGCATGGACTCCCCATATTATATTGCTAGCACATTATCCATCTCGATGAGAACTAAACGGGCTAGGCCTTGGCAGGACCTCTGTTACATAAGCTCCATGGCCAACTGCAGCCTCTGTGTGGGTGGGGTGTGGGTGTGGGTGTGTATTTGCACACATATACACAGGGGGATTCGAAGGCAAGATCCAGGGTCGTTCTTGGTGGGAGTTTGCGTTTTAGTTTTAAATTTCTTATCCAGGCCCAAGCTAATAGCCAGGAACAAGTACACATCTCATCTTGGAATGACACTCAAGAGAGCAATAATTTAACCCTGACATTTAGCTGGGGAGAGGAGAATAGGGAAGCAATTGCATGGTTAAAGGCAAGAATAAAGATTCCTGGGGTTCCCCTGCTAACCTTAGAGCAGCTTCTGTGTCTCTGTTTTGTTGTGCAGGACAAGTAGACTTTTTGAAAATGGTTATTCAGTTTGAGGATAATAGATTGAGAGTTGATTATCTAGAGATCATGTGATCGTAGTGTAGCACTCTCTTTAGAGCTATTTCCCCCATTTGGAACTTGTGGGTTGGATTCTCTAGAGGGTCGATTGGCTACCTACTCTCAGGGGTATTGGGTTAACCCCAAGGGGCAAGGTTTCTAGTATGGTCCCTCATGGGTCTTCACTAGTCTGCTTCCTATTAACAACCAGCCAACACACTTAATTAGCTTTTAGCAAAGCTATTTACTAAGCTAATATAGTAACAACAGTTGTTACACAGCATTTCTTCCTCCCTCCTCCTCCAAAATCTTGGGCATATTCTCCCTCAAATACACACAGGTTTATGTGAAGAGTGAGTTCAAACTCAGAGAACAATGTGTAAAACATCCATGTGGGATACGCGTGTGGCAAAAGGGTAACTCATGATTCCTGGAGTTTTATGGTTTAGAAGTTCTTTTTGGAGTCCGTAGTTGGCATTCTTCTCTGGCGCAAGGGTTCATGCTTGTTGGATTTGATTCTTCCTTGACTGAATGTCTTTCCATAATAATTCGTTTTCAGCATGTCACTCTCTCCTCCTATTGGTACATTCTCTCTGTACCAGGCTGGTCAAAGCAGAGAGGGAGGAGAGACAGAGAAACTCTCTTCTCTCTTTTATTCTCCTCCCTTCTTCACCTGTCCCTACCAAGATTCTCTCTGTCTCTGTCTCTGTCTCTCTCTTTCTTTCTCTCTCTCATCTGACTCCATTTCAATTCCAAAACTCAAAGTCCTCCAGCACTGAAGAGGACCACTGAATAACTGAAAATTCCTCCTACTATTTAAAGCCACCATAGGTTTGTTGAGCTTTTTGGCAAGCCATCCCTTATAGAGTCACTCAAAGAGGTTCACTGCTCATACAGAGTTCACAAAATTTAGACCATCTTGCTTATACATATAAAACTTCATCATATTCTTATATTAATACTATTAATTGAGGTGGGATGGAACACCCACCTTACAATAGGATCACAGGTTTACACTGGGAAGGGACTTTATTGGCCACGGAATCCAACCCTCTCATTTTACAGATGAGGAAATAAATGCCTAAGGAGGTTAAGTGACTTGCCCTGGGTTACATAACTAGTAAATGTCTGAGGCAAAATTGAGCCCTAGGTCTTCTTGCCTTCAAGTCCTGTGTTCTATCCACTATATCATACTGTGTCTTCTACAGAGGAGGAAACTGAGGTCCGGAGACTTAAAGTGTCTTGCCCAAGTTGCTATTAAATGGCAAAGCCAGATTTCAAACCTTAAGATGATATAGAAATATCTATTATTATAGCAAATCAAATGCCTTTTATAGTAAAATAATAATAAGTAGAAGGATCTAGCATATTTTCTTCATCCTTCAGTCTTTAAAGTCTGGTCTTTAAAGATGTAGTCCACTGTAGAGTACTGTTTGCAAAAGGTTGTCTATTCCCTTTTCATAGCTTTACCAAGAATATATTCAATCTGAATATACAGTATTCTCATAAATAGCTTTTGGAAATAGGAAAGCAAATGTGTGAGAGAGTAGCTGTTGATAATTTTTATATTATTTCTTTTCGAGAAAAAAATAAGATTGCTGTTTTTTCCCCCAAGTGTCTGGGATCTTCCCTTCTTTTAGATGGCTTGGGAATCAGTCACTCAATGGCCTGAAAATCATGTTTCCTTCAGTCACAGGCCTCTTCTTATACACTTGATCTAGTCCAATGCTCTTTTCAGGTTTGTTTTCTTCATAGCAATTAAGGATTGGGATGGTTGGGTTAGTTTGGATACCTCAATGAGTTTTCTATAAATTTGCTTTTCTTCCCCATGTTTCTCACTATCCTATTGGGTGATTCTGTTAATGATATTCCACCATTCTTCTCCTATTTGCAGATGATCATGCACTCAATGCAGGCTCTGAAGCTCAGATGCAACAAAGTATGGATCAATTCTCTACTGTTTGTGCTCATTTTGGCCTAACAATTAACACCAAGAAAACATAGGTGCCCTACCAGCCAGTACCACCTCATCCATATGTGGTACCATTGGTTACAGCAAATGCAGAAATTTTGAATACTATGGATAAGTTTATTTACCTTGGCAGGGATGTACACTTTGATAATGAGGTTGACACACACATTGCCAGAGCTAGCTCATTATTTCATAGGTTCTAAAGGTAAGCGTGGGAGAGAAGAGGTATTAGACTGACTACCAAACTGAAGGTCTACAGAGCCGTTGTGCTGACCTCATTGTTGTATATCTGTGAAACCTGGACAGTATACCAGTGCCATGCCAGGAAACTGAATGGCTTCCATTTGAATTGTCTTAAGAAGATTCTGAAGATCACTTGGGCGGGATAAGGTACCAGACACTGAAGTCTTTTTCCAAACTAAACTGCCAAGCATTCAAATTCTACTGTAGAGAACACACCTCTGATGGGCTGGCCACATTGTTTAAGTGCCAGATGTACACTTGCCTAAAAGATTATTTTATGGAGAACTCACACGAGGTAAGTGCTCACATCATGGTCAGAAGAAGTGATACAAGGACATTCTCAAGGTTTCTCTAAAGAACTTTGGAATTGATCACATGACATGGAAGACACTGGCACAGGACTGCCTAGCATGGTGTACCCTCATCAGAGAAGGTGCTGTGCTCTATGAGCAAAACAGAATTGAAGTAACTCTAAAGAAACATGAGATACACACATTTAGAGAATCCACTCCAAGTGTTCACATGGACTGTTGGTGCCTGACCAGCGGTAGAACATTCCGAGCTCGTATTGGTCTGATCAGCCACAGTCAGACACACTAACACTTGACTCTAACATAGTGATGTTGTTTTGGTCCTCTTCAAGAACAAAGGACAACAACCAACCACGAGATTTAAAAACCAGTTTCTATTTTAGATCAGCTTTGCTCCTGAATGCACATCTGTCCATTTAGCACAAATAGTTAAGAGTTTGCTGGACATGGTGCTTTCTAGCCTCATTTGGAGTTATTTTAGTGATTGGTTTACATCTATTCAACTTCTTTGAGAGAAAGTGATAGTCTGTATCAACGTCAACTCTTTTATCAAAGTCCCAAGTCTCAATGTCATCCTCTTGCTTACAAAGGTCAAGTTGGAGTTGCCTCAGTCTCTTCAACTGTAAACTGAAGCAGTTTGGATTGATGTCCTTTGGATTGAAGGTCCTTTTTACCTGCAAATCATTGATCCTATTATCTTATGAGCCTCTAAAATTCAACTGAATTGTAGGGAGCCCTTCTTTTCCTCTGGCATTTAAATCTGGAATCTGTGACATCAGTCTTCTTCATTATAAATTAAGGCACATTTATGCTTTTGATGAGAATTCTTGAAACAGATTCAAGAAAAGTTCAGCATTGTGAGAAGAGACCCCCTTTTTACTTTTGCTTTGAGCTCATTTGTCCCAAATATGTGGCTGTTTTGTTTTTTTTTTTTTTGCTCTGTGTCAGGGTAAAAAAAATTCATTTTAACTATTAAGGAACATGAATGTGAATGGAAAATGTTGTAAAATCTTTCTGAATACCATTAAAGGTTTATAACTTGAGTCATCCAGAACAATGGAGGTAGAAGCGACATAATAAAAGAAAGAGAAAAAAGGGCTTGGAAAATTTATGAGTTTCATAGCTTATGAAATATTAATGGATTATAACAATTAAACTCAGGCTGTAGAATTTAATTTGTGAAAACAATAGCATATAAAAGTATAAAAGATACATATAAATGTACTTTTTGTTGCCAGCTTGGCATATTGTTATAGCCTTGCTGACAGACATATTGATGGCATACACCTAGTTGAGGCAAGGCAGCTTTGCTAGGGGAGCGATCTTCCTACATGATTCTCAGCACAAGCAGAGAATCCCGGGGTGTTCACTTGGAGGCCTTCTTCTGAACTGAGCTTAAAGCACAAGCGATTATACTTTTACACTCACTCAGAAATGTAGAGCTAGCTTTCACTGAATCCCTCCCACTCCTCTCTGGGTGGTCCCCTACTTTGGATCTCAACCCCAGAGCCAGCCCATTCAATGTTATCAAGGTTCTTGGTCTCAAGCCAAAGAATTTGATCTGGCAAAACTATTTGTGTTGATGTCTGTCTTAAAGAGGGCTTCTTAACCTTACTTTGTGTCCTAGACCCCTTGGGTACACTGATAAAGCCTATGGACCCCCTTCTCAGAATAATATTCTTAAAAACACATAAAAAGGTACACAGGATTACAAAGAAAACCAATTAAATTGGGATAATTATCTATCTATCTATCTATCTATCTATCTATCTATCTATCTATCTATCT